>NC_080033.1:79393767-79456267 GCF_030020395.1 Manis pentadactyla
TACCATTTATCTCTCTCTCTTTCTCTCAAAGTAGCTTAGCATCTATCTCTCTCTCTTTCAAAGGAGCCTAGCATCTCTCTGTTTCTCTCTCTCTCTTTCTCTCAAAGGATACTTGAATCTTTCTCTCTCAGTCTCTCTCTCAAATAAGCCTAGCATATTTCTCTCTCTCTCTCTCTCTCCCTCTCTCTCTCAAAGCAGCTTCGCATCTCTCTCTATCTCTCAACGGAACCTCACATCTGTCTCTCTCTCCCTCTCTCTCTCTATCTCAAATCTTTGCATCTCTCACTCTGTCTCAATGGAGCCTAGAAACTCCCTATCACTTCCCCTTTCTCTCAAGGAGACTAGTATCCCTCTCTCTCTCTCTCTTTCTCTCTCAAAGGAGCCTATAATCTCTTTCCCTCTGTCTCTCTCTGTCTCTCTCTCTCTCTCAATGATGCCTATCATATCTATCTATTTATCTCTCTCTCTCTAAGGGTTCTAGCATCTCTCACATTCTCTCTCTCCCTAAGAAGCCTAGTATCACACTCTCTCTCTTTAAATGAGCCTAGCATCACTCTGTCTATCTCTCTCTCTTTCTCTCAAAGGAGACTAGAATCTCTCTCTGTCACTCTCTCTCTAAGAAGGCTAGCATCTCTCACTCTCCCACAATGGAGCCTTGAATCACTCTCTCTCTCTCTCTCTCTCTCTCTCTCTCTCTCTCTCTCTCTCTCTCTCTCTCTCTCTCTTTCTCTCTCTCCTTCAAACTAGACTAGCATCTCTCTCTCTCTTTCTCTCAGAGGAACTTAGCTTTTCCCTCTCTCTCAACGGAGCCCATCTATTCTCTCTCTCTCCCTCTCTCTCTCTCTCAAAAATCTTTGCATCTCTCTCTCTCAAAAGAGTCTAGAATACTCCTGTCTTTTGGTCTCTCTCTCTTTCTCTCAAATGAGCCCAGCATCCCTCTCTCTCTCTCTCAAATGAGTCTGTCATCTCTCTCTCTGTCTCTCCCTGTCTCTCTCTCTCTCAACGGACCCTAGCATGTATCACTCTCTGTCTCTCCTTCATAAGAGCCTAACATCTCTCTCTCTCTCTCCAAGTTGCCTAATATCCCTCTGTCTCTGTCTATCTCTCTTTCTCTCAAAGGATAGTAGAATCACACTCCCTCTCCCTCTCTTCCAAAGGAGCCTAGCATCTCACTCTCTCTCGGTCTCCCTCGTCTCTCTCTCTCTCTCAAAGAAACTTAGCATTTCTCTCTTTCTCTCTCTCAAAGGATTCTAGCATCTCTCTCTTTCTTTCTCTCCGTAGGAAGCCTAGCATCACACACTCTCTCTTTCAAAGGAGCCTAGTATCTCTCTAACTCTCACTCTTTCTCTCAAAGGAGACTAGTATCTCTCTCTCTCTTTTTCAAAGGAGACAAGCATCTCTCTCTCTCTCACTCTCCCAGGAGCATATCACCTCTCCCTCCCTCTCTCTCTTTATGGAGTCTAGCATCTCTATCTCTCTCTGTCTCATTGCAGCCTTGCACAACTCCCCTTCCATCTCTCAAAGGAGCATAGCAACTATCTCTCTCTCTCTTTTTCAAAGAGTTCAAGAATCTCTCTCTATATATATATATATATACATAGTGCATATCTTCTCTCCCTCTCCCTCTCTCTCAAAGAGCCTAGAATCTCTCTCTCTCTTTCTCAATGGAGACTAGCATCTCTCTGTCTCTCTTTCAAAGGAGCCTAACATTTCTCTCCTTCTCTCTCTCTCTCTCTCTAAGGAGTCTAACATCACTCTCTCTCTCTCTGTATTTGGAGCCTATCTCTCTGTCTCTTTTTCTCAAGGGAGACTAGCATCTCTCTATCTCATGCTCTCATTCTCTCTCTCTCCCTCTCAAAGAGCCAAGCATCTCTCTCTCTCTCTAAAAGGAAGTTTCCATCACTCTGCCTCTGTCTCATAGTAGTCTAGCATCTCTCTCTCTAATAGGCTCATAGCATCTCTCTCTGTCTCTCTCTGTCTCTATGTAGCCTAGCATCTCTCTGTCTCTGTAATTCTCTCTTTCTCTGAAAGAAGCCTAGAGTCTCTCCCCCCCCCATCTCAAAGGATTCTAGCGTCTCTCTCTCCTAAGAAGTCTAGCATCACACTGTCTCTCTTTCAAAGGATCCCAGCATCTCTCTGGCTTTCTCACTTTCTCTCAAAGGAGACTAGAATTTCTCTCTCTCACTCTCTCTCAAAGAAGCGTAGCATATTTCTCTCTCTCTGAAAGGAGCCTAGATTCTCTCTCTCTCTCTCTCTCTCTCTCTCTCTCTCTCTCTCTCTCTCTCTCTCAATCTCTCTCTTTACATCAAAGGAGCTTAGGACCTCTCTCAGACTAGCCAAGCATCTTTATCTCTCTCCCTCTCTCTCTCTCTTTCTCTCTCTCTCTAAAATCTTTGCATCTCTCTCTCTCTCAATGGAGCCTAGAGTCTCCAAGTCTTTCTATCTCTCTCTCGTTCTCTAAAAGGAGCTTAGCATCCCTCACTCTCTCTGTCTCTCTGTCTCAAAGGTGCCTATCATCTCTCTCTCTGTCTCTCTCTCAAAGGAGCCTAGCATGTATGTATCTCTCTCTATTTCTAAGAACCCTAGCATTTCTCTCTAGAAGAAGCCTAGAGTCTCACTGTCTCTGTATATCTCTCTTTGTCTCAAAGGAGCCTGCAATCTCTCTCCCTCTCTGTCACTCTCAAATTACCCTAGCATCTCTTTCTCTCTGTCTCTCTCAGTCTCTCTCTCTCAAAGAAGCCTAGCATATCTCTCTTTTTCTCTGTCTCACAATAGATTCTAGCATGTTTCACTTTCTCTCTCTCCCTAAGAAGTGTAGCATTACACTCTCTCTCTTTCAAAGAAGCCTAGCGTATCTCTGTATAATTCGCTCTCATTCTCTCAAATGAGCCTAGCATCTCTCTCTCTCTCTCGAAGGAACCTAGCCTCTCTCTGTCTCTATATATCTCTCTTATTCTCAAAGGAGCCTAGAAACTCTCTACCTCTCTATCTCAAAGGAGCTTAGCATCTCTCTCTCTGTCTCTCTCGTTCTCTCTCTCTCTCTCAAAGAAGCCTAGCATATATCTCTATCTCCCTCTCTCAAACGATTGTAGAATCTCTCTCTTACTCTCTCTCCCTATGTAGCCTAGCATCACACTCTCTCTCTTTCAAAGGAGCCTAGCATCTCTCTGTCTATCTCTCACTCTTTCTCTCAAAGGACACTAGAATCTCTCCTTCCCAATTTCTCTCTCAAAGAAGCCTAGCATCTCTCTCTCTCTCTCAAAGGAGCCTACCATCCCTCTTCCTTCTTTCTCTCTCTCTCTCAAAGTAGAATAGCATCTCTCTCCTTATCTCTCTCTCTCTCAAAGAAGCTCAGCATACCTTTCTCTCTCTCAAAGGAGCCTAGCATATATACATCTCTCCGTCCCTCAAAGGAGTCTAGCATCCCTATCTCTCTCTCTCTCTCACACTAGACTAGCATCTCTCTCTCTCTCTCTCTCTCTCTCTCTCTCTCTCTCTCTCTCTCTCTCTCTCTCTCTCTCCCTCCCTCTAAGGAGAGTAGAATCTCCTGGTCTTTCTATCTCTCTCACTTTCTCTCAAAGGAGCCTAGCATCCCTCACTGCCTCACTATCTCTCTGACAGGAGCCTATCATCTCTCTCTCTCTCTCTCAATGGAGCATAGCATGTATCTCTCTCTCTTTCAAATTAGCCTAGCATCTCTCTCTCTCTCGAAGAGCCTAGCATCATCTCTCTCTTTGCATATCTCTCTTCCTCTCAAAGAACCTAGATTCTCTCTCCCTCTCTCTCTCAAAGGAGCCTCGCATCTCTTCCTCTCTGTATCTCTTGGTCTATCTATCTCTCTCTCAAGGAAGCCTACCTTCTCTCCCTCTCTCTATCTCAAAGGAATCTAGCATCTCTCTCTTCTCACTCTCCTAAGAAGCTAGAATCACACTCTCTCTCTTTCACAGGAGCCTATCATCTCTTTTGATCTCTCTCTCCTTCTCTCTAAGGAGACTAGAATCACTCTTTCTCACTCTCTCTCTCAAAGAAACCTAGCATATCTCTCTCACTCTCTCTCTCTCTTATGAGCCTAGCATCCCAATCTCTCTCTCTCTTTCTCTCTCACTGTCTCACAAATTAGACTACCATTTATCTCTCTCTCTTTCTCTCAAAGTAGCTTAGCATCTATCTCTCTCTCTTTCAAAGGAGCCTAGCATCTCTCTGTTTCTCTCTCTCTCTTTCTCTCAAAGGATACTTGAATCTTTCTCTCTCAGTCTCTCTCTCAAATAAGCCTAGCATATTTCTCTCTCTCTCTCTCCCTCTCTCTCTCTATCTCAAATCTTTGCATCTCTCACTCTGTCTCAATGGAGCCTAGAAACTCCCTATCACTTCCCCTTTCTCTCAAGGAGACTAGTATCCCTCTCTCTCTCTCTCTTTCTCTCTCAAAGGAGCCTATAATCTCTTTCCCTCTGTCTCTCTCTGTCTCTCTCTCTCTCTCTCAATGATGCCTATCATATCTATCTATTTATCTCTCTCTCTCTAAGGGTTCTAGCATCTCTCACATTCTCTCTCTCCCTAAGAAGCCTAGTATCACACTCTCTCTCTTTAAATGAGCCTAGCATCACTCTGTCTATCTCTCTCTCTTTCTCTCAAAGGAGACTAGAATCTCTCTCTGTCACTCTCTCTCTAAGAAGGCTAGCATCTCTCACTCTCCCACAATGGAGCCTTGAATCTCTCTCTCTCTCTCTCTCTCTCTCTCTCTCTCTCTCTCTCTCTCTCTCTCTCTCTCTCTCTCTCTCTTCAAACTAGACTAGCATCTCTCTCTCTCTCTTTCTCTCAGAGGAACTTAGCTTTTCCCTCTCTCTCAACGGAGCCCATCTATTCTCTCTCTCTCCCTCTCTCTCTCTCTCAAAAATCTTTGCATCTCTCTCTCTCAAAAGAGTCTAGAATACTCCTGTCTTTTGGTCTCTCTCTCTTTCTCTCAAATGAGCCCAGCATCCCTCTCTCTCTCTCTCAAATGAGTCTGTCATCTCTCTCTCTGTCTCTCCCTGTCTCTCTCTCTCTCAACGGACCCTAGCATGTATCACTCTCTGTCTCTCCTTCATAAGAGCCTAACATCTCTCTCTCTCTCTCCAAGTTGCCTAATATCCCTCTGTCTCTGTCTATCTCTCTTTCTCTCAAAGGATAGTAGAATCACACTCCCTCTCCCTCTCTTCCAAAGGAGCCTAGCATCTCACTCTCTCTCGGTCTCCCTCGTCTCTCTCTCTCTCAAAGAAACTTAGCATTTCTCTCTTTCTCTCTCTCAAAGGATTCTAGCATCTCTCTCTTTCTTTCTCTCCGTAGGAAGCCTAGCATCACACACTCTCTCTTTCAAAGGAGCCTAGTATCTCTCTAACTCTCACTCTTTCTCTCAAAGGAGACTAGTATCTCTCTCTCTCTTTTTCAAAGGAGACAAGCATCTCTCTCTCTCTCACTCTCCCAAGAGCATATCACCTCTCCCTCCCTCTCTCTCTTTATGGAGTCTAGCATCTCTATCTCTCTCTGTCTCATTGCAGCCTTGCACAACTCCCCTTCCATCTCTCAAAGGAGCATAGCAACTATCTCTCTCTCTCTTTTTCAAAGAGTCCAAGAATCTCTCTCTCTATATATATATATATAGTGCATATCTTCTCTCCCTCTCCCTCTCTCTCAAAGAGCCTAGAATCTCTCTCTCTCTCTTTCTCAATGGAGACTAGCATCTCTCTGTCTCTCTTTCAAAGGAGCCTAACATTTCTCTCCTTCTCTCTCTCTCTCTCTAAGGAGTCTAACATCACTCTCTCTCTCTCTGTAATTGGAGCCTATCTCTCTGTCTCTTTTTCTCAAGGGAGACTAGCATCTCTCTATCTCATGCTCTCATTGTCTCTCTCTCCCTCTCAAAGAGCCAAGCATCTCTCTCTCTCTCTAAAAGGAAGCTTCCATCACTCTGTCTCCGTCTCATAGTAGTCTAGCATCTCTCTCTCTAATAGGCTCATAGCATCTCTCTCTGTCTCTCTCTGTCTCTATGTAGCCTAGCATCTCTCTGTCTCTGTAATTCTCTCTTTCTCTGAAAGAAGCCTAGAGTCTCTCCCCCCCCATCTCAAAGGATTCTAGCGTCTCTCTCTCCTAAGAAGTCTAGCATCACACTGTCTCTCTTTCAAAGGATCCCAGCATCTCTCGGGCTTTCTCACTTTCTCTCAAAGGAGACTAGAATTTCTCTCTCTCACTCTCTCTCAAAGAAGCGTAGCATATTTCTCTCTCTCTGAGAGGAGCCTAGATTCTCTCTCTCTCTCTCTCTCTCTCTCTCTCTCTCTCTCTCTCTCTCTCAATCTCTCTCTTTACATCAAAGGAGCTTAGGACCTCTCTCAGACTAGCCAAGCATCTTTATCTCTCTCCCTCTCTCTCTCTCTTTCTCTCTCTCTCTAAAATCTTTGCATCTCTCTCTCTCTCAATGGAGCCTAGAGTCTCCAAGTCTTTCTATCTCTCTCTCGTTCTCTAAAAGGAGCTTAGCATCCCTCACTCTCTCTGTCTCTCTGTCTCAAAGGTGCCTATCATCTCTCTCTCTGTCTCTCTTTCAAAGGAGCCTAGCATGTATGTATCTCTCTCTATTTCTAAGAACCCTAGCATTTCTCTCTAGAAGAAGCCTAGAGTCTCACTGTCTCTGTATATCTCTCTTTGTCTAAAAGGAGCCTACAATCTCTCTCCCTCTCTGTCACTCTCAAAGGACCCTAGCATCTCTTTCTCTCTGTCTCTCTCAGTCTCTCTCTCTCAAAGAAGCCTAGCATATCTCTCTTTTTCTCTGTCTCACAATAGATTCTAGCATGTTTCACTTTCTCTCTCTCCCTAAGAAGTGTAGCATTACACTCTCTCTCTTTCAAAGAAGCCTAGCGTATCTCTGTATAATTCGCTCTCATTCTCTCAAATGAGCCTAGCATCTCTCTCTCTCTCTCGAAGGAGCCTAGCCTCACTCTGTCTCTATATATCTCTCTTATTCTCAAAGGAGCCTAGAAACTCTCTACCTCTCTATCTTAAAGGAACTTAGCATCTCTCTCTCTGTCTCTCTCGTTCTCTCTCTCTCTGTCAAAGAAGCCTAGCATATATCTCTATCTCCCTCTCTCAAACGATTGTAGCATCTCTCTCTTACTCTCTCTCCCTATGTAGCCTAGCATCACACTCTCTCTCTTTCAAATGAGCCTAGCATCTCTCTGTCTATCTCTCACTCTTTCTCTCAAAGGACACTAGAATCTCTCCTTCCCAATCTCTCTCTCAAAGAAGCCTAGCATCTCTCTCTCTCTCTCAAAGGAGCCTACCATCCCTCTTTCTCTCTCTCTCTCAAAGTAGAATAGCATCTCTCTCCTTATCTCTTTCTCTCTCAAAGAAGCTCAGCATACCTTTCTCTCTCTCAAAGGAGCCTAGCATATATACATGACTCCGTCCCTCAAAGGAGTCTAGCATCCCTATCTCTCTCTCCTCTCTCTCTCTCTCTCCTCTCTCTCTCTCTCTCTCTCTCTCTCTCTCTCTCTCTCTCTCTCTCTCTCTCTCTCTCTCTCTCTCTCTCTCTCTCTCCCCCGCCCCCCTCTAAGGAGCGTAGAATCTCCTGGTCTTTCTATCTCTCTCACTTTCTCTCAAAGGAGCCTAGCATCCCTCACTGCCTCACTATCTCTCTGACAGGAGCCTATCATCTCTCTCTCTCTCTCTCAATGGAGCATAGCATGTATCTCCCTCTCTTTCAAATTAGCCTAGCATCTCTCTCTCTCTCGAAGGAGCCTAGCATCTCTCTCTCTTTCCATATCTCTCTTCCTCTCAACGAACCTAGATTCTCTCTCCCTCTCTCTCTCAAAGGAGCCTCGCATCTCTTCCTCTCTGTATCTCTTGGTCTATCTATCTCTCTCTCAAGGAAGCCTACCTTCTCTCCCTCTCTCTATCTCAAAGGAATCTAGCATCTCTCTCCTTCTCACTCTCCCTAAGAAGCTAGAATCACACTCTCTCTCTTTCACAGGAGCCTATCATCTCTTTTGATCTCTCTCTCCTTCTCTCTAAGGAGACTAGAATCACTCTTTCTCACTCTCTCTCTCAAAGAAACCTAGCATATCTCTCTCACTCTCTCTCTCTCTTATGAGCCTAGCATCCCAATCTCTCTCTCTCTTTCTCTCTCTGTCTCACAAATTAGACTACCATTTATCTCTCTCTCTTTCTCTCAAAGTAGCTTAGCATCTATCTCTCTCTCTTTCAAAGGAGCCTAGCATCTCTCTGTTTCTCTCTCTCTCTTTCTCTCAAAGGATACTTGAATCTTTCTCTCTCAGTCTCTCTCTCTCAAATAAGCCTAGCATATTTCTCTCTCTCTCTCTCTCTCTCTCTCTCTCTCACTCTCTCTCTCAACGCAGCTTTGCATCTCTCTCTATCTCTCAACGGAACCTCACATCTGTCTCTCTCTCCCTCTCTCTCTCTATCTCAAATCTTTGCATCTCTCACTCTGTCTCAATGGAGCCTAGAAACTCCCTATCTCTCCCCCTTTCTCTCAAGGAGACTAGTATCCCTCTCTCTCTCTCTTTCTCTCTCAAAGGAGCCTATAATCTCTTTCCCTCTGTCTCTCTCTGTCTCTCTCTCTCTCTCAATGATGCCTATCATATCTATCTATTTATCTCTCTCTCTCTAAGGGTTCTAGCATCTCTCACATTCTCTCTCTCCCTAAGAAGCCTAGTATCACACTCTCTCTCTTTAAATGAGCCTGGCATCACTCTGTCTATCTCTCTCTCTTTCTCTCAAAGGAGACTAGAATCTCTCTCTGTCACTCTCTCTCTAAGAAGGCTAGCATCTCTCACTCTCCCACAATGGAGCCTTGAATCACTATCTCTCTTTCTCTCAAACTAGACTAGCATCTCTCTCTCTCTCTTCCTCTCAGAGGAACTTAGCTTTTCCCTCTCTCTCAACGGAGCCCATCTATTCTCTCTCTCTCCCTCTCTCTCTCTCTCAAAAATCTTTGCATCTCTCTCTCTCAAAAGAGTCTAGAATACCCCTGTCTCTCTGTCTCTCTCTCTTTCTCACAAATGAGCCCAGCATCCCTCTCTCTCTCTCTCAAATGAGTCTGTCATCTCTCTCCCTGTCTCTCCCTGTCTCTCTCTCACTCAAGGGACCCTAGCATGTATCACTCTCTGTCTCTCCTTCATAAGAGCCTTACATCTCTCTCTCTCTCTCTCTCTCTCTCCAAGTTGCCTAATATCCCTCTGTCTCTGTCTATCTCTCTTTCTCTCAAAGGATAGTAGAATCACACTCCCTCTCCCTCTCTTCCAAAGGAGCCTAGCATCTCACTCTCTCTCGGTCTCCCTCGTCTCTCTCTCTCTCAAAGAAACTTAGCATTTCTCTCTTTCTCTCTCTCAAAGGATTCTAGCATCTCTCTCTTTCTTTCTCTCCATAGGAAGCCTAGCATCACACACTCTCTCTTTCAAAGGAGCCTAGTATCTCTCTAACTCTCACTCTTTCTCTCAAAGGAGACTAGTATCTCTCTCTCTCTTTTTCAAAGGAGACAAGCATCTCTCTCTCTCTGTCTCACTCTCCCAGAAGCATATCATCTCTCCCTCCCTCTCTCTCTTTATGGAGTCTAGCATCTCTATCTCTCTCTGTCTCATTGCAGCCTTGCACAACTCTCCTTCTATCTCTCAAAGGAGTATAGCAACTATCTCTCTCTCTCTCTTTTTCAAAGAGTCCAAGCAGCTCTCTCTCTATATATATATATAGTGCATATCTTCTCTCCCTCTACCTCTCTCTCAAAGAGCCTAGAATCTCTCTCTCTCTTTCTCAATGGAGACTAGCATCTCTCTGTCTCTCTCTCTCAAAGGAGCCTAGCATTTCTCTCCTTCTCTCTCTCTCTCTCTAAGAAGTCTAACATCACTCTCTCTCTCTCTGTAATTGGAGCCTATCTCTCTGTCTCTTTTTCTCAATGGAGACTAGCGTCTCTCTATCTCATGCTCTCATTCTCTCTCTCTCTCTCTCTCAAAGAGCCTAGCATGTCTCTCTCTCTCTCTCCAAGGATCAAATCATCTCCCTTTCTCTCTCTCTCTCAAAGGAGCCTAGCATCTCTCTCTCTCTCTCTAAAAGGAAGCTTCCATCACTCTGTCTCTGTCTCATAGTAGTCTAGCATATCTCTCTCTAATAGGCTCATAGCATCTCTCTCTGTCTCTCTCTGTCTCTATGTAGCCTAGCATCTCTCTGTCTCTGTAAATCTCTCTTTCTCTGAAAGAAGCCTAGAGTCTCTCCCCCCCTCTCTCAAAGGATTCTAGCGTCTCTCTCTCCTAAGAAGTCTAGCATCACACTGTCTCTCTTTCAAAGGATCCCAGCATCTCTCTGGCTATCTCACTTTCTCTCAAAGGAAACTAGAATTTCTCTCTCTCACTCGCTCTCAAAGAAGCGTAGCATATTTCTCTCTCTCTGAAAGGAGCCTAGATTCCCTCTCTCTCTCTCTCTCTCTCTCTCTCTCTCTCTCTCTCTCTCTCTCTCTCTCTCTCTCTCTCTCTTTATCTCTTTACATCAAAGGAGCTTAGGATCTCTATCAGCCTAGCCAAGCATCTTTATCTCTCTCCCTCTCTCTCTCTCTTTCTCTCTCTCTCTAAAATCTTTGCATCTCTCTCTCTCTCAATTTTAGCCTAGAGTCTCCAAGTCTTTCTATCTCTCTCTCTCGTTCTCTAAAAGGAGCTTAGCATCCCTCACTCTCTCTCTCTCTCTGTCTCAAAGGTGCCTATCATCTCTCTCTCTGTCTCTCTCTCAAAGGAGCCTAGCATGTATGTATCTCTCTCTCTTTCTAAGTACCCTAGCATTTCTCTCTAGAAGAAGCCTAGAGTCTCACTGTCTCTGTATATCTCTCTTTGTCTCAATGGAGCCTAGCATCTCTCTCTCTCATAGGATCCTAGCATTTCTCTCTCTCTCTCAAAGGAGTCTAGCCTCTCTCTCTCTCCTATAGGTGCATAGTATCTCTCTCTGTCTCTACCTTTCTCTAACTAGCCTAGCAACTCCCTCTCTCTCAAAGTAGACTAGCTTCTCTCTCTCACTCTCTCTCAAATGAGCCTAGCATCTCTCTCTGTCTCTTGAATGAGCATAGCATCTCTCTCTGTCTCTTGAATGAGTATAGCATCTCTCTCTCTCTGTGTATCTCTCTTTCTCTCAACAGAGTCTAGAATCTCTCACACTCTCTGCCTCTCTCAAAGGAGCCTAGCATCTCTCTCTCTCTGTCTCTCTCAGACTCTCTCTCTCTATCAAAGAAGCCTAGCATATCTCTCCCTCTCTCGCTCTCAAAGGATTCTAGCATCTCTCTCTTTCTCTCTCTCCCTAAGAAGCCTAGCATCACACTATCTCTATTTCAAAGGAGCGTATCTTCTCTCACTGTCTGTCTATCTCTCTCTCACTCACTCTCTCTCTAAGGAGCCTGGCATCTTTCTCTGTATTTGTCTCTCTCCCTCTCTGAAAAGGTCCTAGCATATCTCTATCTCTATCTCAACCGAGCCAACCATCTCTCTCTATCTCTCCAAGGAGCATATGGTCTCTCTCTCTCCATCTCTCTCTCTCTCAATTTATCCAAGCATCTCTCTCTCTCTCTCTCTCTCTCTCTCTCTCTCTCTCTCTCTCTCTCTCTCTCTCTCTCTCTCTCCCCCAATGGAGTCTAGAAACTCCCTGTCTTTCTATCTCTCTCTTTTTCTTTCAAATGAGCCTAGCATTCCTCACTCTCTCTCTCTCTGTCAAAGGAGCCTATCATCTCCGTGTCTCTGTCTATCTATCTCTGAAAGAAGCCTAGCATTTCTCTCTCTCTCTCTCCCTATCTCTCCTTCCCTCTCTCTCCCAAAGGATCCTGGAATCTGTCTTTCTATCTCCCCCTCTCTCTCTCAAAGTAGCCTAGCATCTCTCTCTATACATGTCTCTACGTAGCATAGCAACTCACTCCCTATCTTTCTCTCTCTCAAAGGATTCCAGCATCTCTCTCTCTCTCAAAAAAGAAGCCTAGCATCTCTCTCTCTCTCTCTCTCTCTCCCTATCTCTCCTTCCCTCTCTCTCCCAAAGGAGCCTGAAATCTGTCTTTCTATCTCCCTCTCTCTCTCTCAAAGTAGCCTAGCATCTCTCTCTATACATGTCTCTACATAGCATAGAAACTCACTCCCTATCTTTCTCTCTCTCAAAGGATTCCAGCATCTCTCTCCCTCTCTCTCAAAGGAGCCTATCATCTCTCTGTCTCTCTCTGTCTATCTCTCTCTCAAAGGAACCAACATGTATCTCTATCACTCTCTCAAAGGAGCCTAGCATCTCTCTCTGTCTCCCAAAGGATCCTAGCATCTTTCTCTCTCTCTCAAAGAATCTAGCAACTATCTATCTCTCTCTGTCTCAAAGTAGTCTAGCATCTCTCTCTCACTAATAGGTGCATAGCATCTCTCTCTGCCTCTGTATCTCTCTAATAGGCCTAGCATCTCTCTCTCTCTCTCTCTCAAAGGACAGAGGCTTCTCTCTCTCACTGTCTCTCTGTCTCTCTCTCAAATGAGCCTAGCATCTCTGTCTCTTGAAGGAGCCCAGCATCTCTCTGTCTCTGTATATCTCTCTGTCTCTCAAAGGAACCTTGAATCTCTCTCCCTCTCTCTCTCTCTCAATGGGACATAGCATCTCTCTCTGTGTGTGTCTCTCTGTGTCTCTCTCTCTCTCTCAAAGAAGCCTAGCATATATATATCTCTCTCTCAAAGAATCCTAGCATATCTCTCTCTCTCTCTCTCAAAGGATTCTAGCAACTCTCTCTTTCTCCCTCTCCCTAAGAAGCCTAGCATCACACTCTCTCTCTTTCAAAGAAGCCTAGCAGCTCTCTATCTCTCTCTCTATCTCTCATAGGAGTCTAGATTCTCTCTCTCTTATGCTCTCTCAAAGGAGCCTAGCATCCCTATTTGTCCCACTATCTCTCTCTCTCAAAGTACACTAGCATCTCTCTCTCTCTCTTTCTCTCAAAGGAGCTTAGCATTTCTCTCTTGCTCAACTGAGACAAGCATCACTCTCTCTCACCCTCTCTCTCTCTCTCAAAAAGGACTATTAGAGAGAGAGATTCTAGACAACTTTGAGACAGAGAGAGAGATGCTAGACTCCTTTGAGAGATAGAGAGAGGGAGATACATGCTAGGCTCCTTGGAGAGATAGTTAGACAGAGAGACTGAGAGAAGATAGGCTCCTTTGAGAGAGAGAGAGAGATGCTAAGCTCATTAGAGAGAAAGACAGAGAGACAGTGAGTGAGAGAGAATCTAGTCTCCTTTGAGAGAGAGAGATGCTAGGCTAATTAGAGAGTGAGAGACAGAGGGAGTTGCTATGCAACTATTAGAGGGATAGATTCTAGACTACTTTGAGACAGAGAGAGAGATGCTAGACTTCTTTGACAGAGAGAGAGATGCTAGGATGCTTAGAGAGAGCGAGATGCTAGACTCCTTTGAGAGAGAGGGAGATACATGCTAGGCTCCTTTGAGAGAGAGTTAGAGAGAAACAGACTGAGAGATGATAGGCTCCTTTGAGAGAGAGAGAGATAGAAAGACGGGGAGTTGCTAGGCTCCTTTGGGTGAGACAGAGTGAGAGGTGCTAGGCTTCTTTGAGAGAGAGAGAGGAAGAGAGATTCTATGCTCCTTTGAGAGAAAGAGAGATATACAGTGACAGAGAGATGCTAGGCTCCTTCGAGAGAGAGAGATATGCTAGGCTCCTTTGAATGAGAGAGAGAGAGAGGGATACTTGCAAGGCTCCGTTGAGAGAGAGAGAGACAGAGAGAGACTGATGCTAGGCTTCTTAGAGAGAGAGAGAGATGCTAGGAACCTTTGAAAGAGACACAGATACATGCTAGGCTCCTTTGAGAGACAGAGAGACAGAGAGAGACAGACAGAGAGAGATGATAGGCTCCATTGCAAGAGAGAGAGAGATGCTAGGCTCCTTTGAGAGAGAGGGAGACAGAGAGAGAGAGAGATGGTAGGCACCTATGAGAGAGAGAGTGAGGGATACTAGTCTACTTTGAGAGAGAGAGAGATACAAAGCTTTTTGAGACAGAGAGAGAGAGAGGAAGAGAGAGAGATGCTTTGCTCTGTTGAGAGAGATACTAAGCTCCTTTGAGAGAAAGAAACATATACAAGGACAGAGAGATGCTAGGCTCCTTCGAGAGAGAGAGAGAGATGCTAGGCTCCTTTGAAAGAGAAAGAGATACATGCTAGGCTCCTTTGAGAGAGAGAGACACAGAGATAGACAGACTGAGAGAGAGAGGATAGGCTCCTTTGAGAGAGACAGAGAGTGAGGGATACTAGGCTCCTTTGAGAGAGAGAGAGGGGGGGTTGAGAGATTCTAGGCTCTTTAGAGAGAAAGAGAGATATACATAGACAGAGAGATGCTAGGCTCCTTTGAGAGAGAGAGACAGAGAGACAGTAAGAGAGAGAATCTAGTCTCCTTAGAGAGAGAGAGATGCTAGGCTAATTAGAGAGAGAGACAGAGAGAGATGCTATGCAACTCTTAGAGAGAGAGATCCTAGACTACTGTTAGACAGAGAGAGAGAGATGCTAGACACCTTTGAGAGAGAGAGAGAGATGCTAGGATCCTTTGAGAGAGAGAGAGAGAGATTCTACACTCCTTTGAGAGAGAGAGAGGGAGATACATGCTAGGATCCTATGAGAGAGAGATAGACAGAGAGAGACTGAGAGATGACAGGCTCCTTTGAGAGAGGGAGAGATAGAAAGACAGGGAGTTCATAGGCTCCTTTGGGAGAGACAGAGAGAGATATGCTAGGCTTCTTTTAGGGAGATTCTAGGCTCCTTTGAGAGAAAGAGAGATATTCAGTAACAGAGAGATGTTAGGCTCCGTCGAGAGAGAGAGATATGCTAGGGTCCTTTGAATGAGAGAGATAGAGGGATACATGCAAGGCTCCGTTGCGAGAGATAGAGAGACAGTGAGAGACAGAGAGAGAGGTGAGAGGCTCCATTGAGAGAGAGAGAGAGTGAGGGATGCAAGGCCCCTTTGAGAGAAAGAGAGAGAGATAGAAAGACAGGAAGATTCTAGTCTCCTTTGAGAGAAAGAGAGAGAGATAGACAGAGAGATGCTAGGCTCTTTTGAAAGAGAGTGAGTGTGATGCTGGTTTTCCTAGAGGGAGAGAGAGAGAGAGACAGTGTGAGACAGAGAGATAGAGATTCTAGTTTCCTTTGACAGAGAGAGAGAGCAATACATGATGTCTCCATTGAGAGAGAGATAAACAGAGAGAGTCAGAGAGATGATACGCTCCTTTGAGAGAAAGCGAGAGATAGAAAGACAGGGAGTTACTAAGCTCCTTTGGGGAGAGAGAGATGCTAGGTTTCTTTGAGAGAGAGAGGGAGAGACATTCTATGCTCCTTTGAGAGAAAGAGAGATATACAGAGACAGAGAGATGCTAGGCTCTTTTGCAAGAGAGAGAGAGATGCTAGGCTCCTTTGAAAGAGAGAGAGATACATGCTAGGCCCTTGGAGAGAGAGAGAGACAGAGAGAGAGAGATGATAGGCTCGTTTGAGAGAGAGAGAATGAGGAATACTAGGTTCCTTTGAGAGACAGAGAGAGAGGGGTTGAGAGATTCTAGGCTCCTTAGAGAGAAAGGGAGATATACAGAGACAGAGAGATGCTAGGATCCTTCGAGAGAGAGAGATGCTAGTCCCATTAGAGAGAGAGCAGAGAGAAAGTGAGAGAGAGAGAATCTAGTCTCCTTTTAGAGAGAGAGATGCTAGGCTAATTAGAGAAAGACAGAGAGAGATGCTATGCAATCTTAGAGAGAGAGATTCTAGACTACTGTGAGACAGAGAGATGCTAGACACCTTTGAGAGAGAGAGATAGATGCGAGGATTCTTTGAGAGAGAGAGAGTGATGCTAGACTCCTTTGAGAGAGAGAGAGGGAGATACATGCTAGGCTCTTTTGAGAGAGAGATAGACAGAGAGAGACTGAGAGATGATAGGCTCCTTTGAGAGAGGGAGAGATAGAAAGGCAGGGAGTTGCTAGGCTCCTTTGGGAGAGACAGAGAGAGAGATGCTAGGCTTCTTTCAGAGAGAGGGGGGGGAGATGCTAAGCTCCTCTGAGAGAAAGAGAAAGAGAGATGATAGCCTACTTAGAGAGAGAGAGAGGGGGGGGGTGCTAAGCTCCTTTGAGAGACAGAGAGAGAAATATGCTAGGCTTCTTAGAGAGAGTGTGAGAGAGAAATTCTTGTCTCGTTTCATAGAAAGTGATAGAGATAGACAGAGAGATGCTAGGCTCCTTTGAAAGAGAGAAAGTGTGATGCTAGGCTTCTTAGCGAGAGAGAGAAAGATAGAGATGCTAGAATCAATTTAGAGAGTGAGATAAAGACATGCTAGTATCCTTTGAGAGGGAGAGAGGGAGAGAGAGAGACGATAACCTCCTTGGAGAGACAGAGAGTGTGAGATGGATGGCACCGTTGAGAGAGAGCGAGAGAGAGAGAGGGAGAGAAATGCTAAGCTACTTCGGAACAAAGAGAGAGAGAGAGAGAGATGCTAGGCTACTTTGAGAGAGAGAGAGAGAGGGATGGTAGGCTCCTTTGAGAGAGAGAGAGTGAGAGATATGCTAGGATTCGTTGAGAGAGGGAGAGAGACCAACAGAGACAGAGAGAGAGATACTAGGCTCCTCTGAGTGAGAGAGAGAGGGAGAGAAATTCTAGGTCCCTTTGAGACTAAGAGAGATATACAGAGACAGAGAGATTCGAGGCTCCTTCGAGAGAGAGAGTAATGCTAGGCTATTTGACATAGAGACTGAGAGAGATACATGCTCGGCTCCGTTGGGAGAGAGAGAGATGAAAGGCTCCTTTGAGAGAGAGAGAGTGAGTGAGGGATGCTCAGCTCTTTTGAGAGAAAGAGAGAGATAGAAAATCAGGGAGATTGTAGGCTCCTCTGTGAGAGAGAGAGAGATGCAAAGCTTTTTGAGAGAGAGAGAGAGTGAGAGGGAGAGGGAGAGAGATGCTTGGCTCCGTTGAGAGAGAGAGATGCTAAGCTCCTTTGGGAGACAGAGAGAGAGAGATGCTACTCTACTTTGAGAGTAAGAGAGATAGGGATGCTAGGCTCCTTTCAGATATATATATATATATATATATATATATATATATATATATATATATATATATATATATAAGCTTCTTTGAGAGAGGCAGAGTGAGAGAGTGATTCTAGTCTCCTTTGAGAGAAAGAGAGAGAGGTAGACAGAGAGATGCTAGGCTGCTTTGAAAGAGAGAGAGAGATGGTAGGCTTCTTTGAGAGTGAGAGAGAGAGTGAGAGAGTTGCTAGTCTACTTTGAGAGAGAGAGAGGGATGCTAGGTTTCTTTGAGAGAGAGAGTGAGAGAGAGAGATTCTAGTCTCCTTTGTGAGGAAGAGAGAGAGGTAGACAGAGAGATGTTAGGCTCCTTTGAAAGACAGAGAGGGTGATGCTAGGCTTCTTAGGGAGTGAGAGAAAGAGAGAGATGCTAGAATCCTTTGAGAGAGAGAGAGAGATATGCTAGGCTTCTTTGAGAGAGAGTTAGACAGAGAGAGACTGAGAGATGATAGGCTCTTTTGAGAGAGAGAGAGATGCTTAGATCATTAGAGAGAGAGACAGAGAGAGTGAGAGAGAGAGAATCTTATCTCCTTTGAGAGAGGGAAATGCTACGCTAATTAGAGAGAGAGAGAGACAGAGGGAGATGCTATGCAACTATTAGAGAGAGAGATTCTAGACTACTTTGAGACAGAGAGAGATGCTGGACTCCTTTGAGAGAGAGAGATGCTAGGATACTTTGAGAGAGAGAGATGCTAGTCTCCTTTGAGAGAGAGAGAGAGGGAGAGAAATTCTAGGCTCCTTTGAGAGAAAGAGAGATATACAGTGACAGAGAAATGCTAGGTTCCTTTGAATGAGAGAGAGATAGAGGGATACATGCAAGGCTCCGCTGAGAGAGAGAGACAGAGAGATGTTAGCCTCCTTTGAAAGATAGAGAGTGTGATGCTAGGCTTCTTAGGGAGAGAGATGCTAGAATCTCTTGAGAGTGAGAGAGAGATGCTAGGCTTCTTTGAGAGAGAGAGACAGAGTGAGACAGAGAGATAGAGATTCTAGGTTCCTTTGAGAGAGAGAGAGCAATACACTCTGGCTCTTTGAGAGAGAGATAAACAAAGAGAGACAGAGAGATGATAGGCTCCTTTGAGAGGGAGAGAGAGGGAGCGAGATTCTAAGCTCCTATGAGAGAAAGAGATATATAGAAAGACAGAGAGATGCTAGGCTACTTTGAGAGAGAGAGAGGTGCTACGCTCCTTTGAAAGAGAGAGAGGTACATGCTAGGCTCCTTTGTGAGAGAGAGCGACAGAGAGAGACAGACAAGGAGAGATGATAGGCTCCTTTGAGAGAGATAGAGAGTGAGGGATAATAGGCTCCTTTGAGAGAGAGAGAGATGGGTTGAGAGATTCTACGCTCCTTAGAGAGAAAGAGAGATATATAGAGGAAGAGATATGCTAGGCTCCTTTGAGAGAGAGAGAGAGAGAGAGATGCTAGGCTCATTAGAGAGAGAGACAGAGAGACAGTGAGAGAGAGAATCTAGTATCCTTTGAGAGAGAGGGATGCTAGGCTAGTTCGAGAGAGAGAGACAGAGAGAGGTGCTATGCAACTATTAGAGGGAGAGATTCTAGACTACTGTGAGACATCGAGAGAGATGCTAGACACCTTTGAGAGAGAGAGATAGATGCTAGGATCCTTTGAGGGAGAGAGAGTAATGCAAGTCTCCTTTGAGAGAGAGAGAGGGAGATACATGCTAGGCTCCTTTGAGAGATAAATAGACAGAGAAAGACTGAGAGATGATAGGCTCCTCTCAGAGAGGGAGAGAGAGAAAGACACGGTGTTGCTAGGATCATTTCGGAGAGACAAAGAGCGAGATGCTAGTCTTCTTTGAGAGAGAGGGAGAGGGAGAGAGATTCTATGCTCCTTTGAGAGAAAGAGAGATATACAGAGAGAGAGAGATGCTAGGCTCCTTTGAAAGGGAGAGAGATACACGCTAGGCCCTTTTAGAGAGAGATAGACAGAGAGAGACAGACAGAGAGAGAGATGATAGGCTCCTTTGAGAGAGAGAGAATGAGGGATACTAGGCTCCTTTGAGAGCGAGAGAGAGAGGGGTTGAGAGATTCTAGGCTCCTTAGAGAGAAAGGAGATATACAGAGATAGAGAGATGCTAGGATCCTTCGAGAAAGATAGAAAGATGCTAGGCTCCTTTTAGTCAGAGAGAGACAGGGAGAGACAGATTCTTCTCGCCTTTGAGAGAAAGAGAGAGGGATAGAGAGAAAGGGAGATGCTAGGCTCCTTTGAGAAAGAGAGTGAGTGTTCCTAGGATTCTTAGAGAAAGAGAGAGATGCTAGAATCCTTTGAGTGAGACAAAGAGATATGCTAGGCTTCTTTGAGAGACAGAGATAGAAAGAGATACTAGGCTTCTTTGAGAGAGAGAGAGGGAGGGAGATAGAGAGAGAGATTCTAGGCTCCTTTGATCGAAGGAGATATATACAGAGACAGAGAGATGCTAGGTTCCTTTGAGAGAGAGAGAGAGAGAGAGAGAGAGAGAGAGAGAGATTGTTCCTAGGTTCTTTGAGAGAGAGAGGTTGAGGGAGAGATGCTTGCGTCCTATTAGAGAGAGAGAGAGAAATGCTAAGCATTTTGAGAGAAAGAGAGAAAGAGACAGAGAGAGTGACACTGGGCTCCCTTGAGACAGAGAGCGACAGCTGCTGGCCCCTTTGAGAGAGTGAGAGATACAGAGAGAGAGATATTCTTGGACCTTCTGAGAGAGAGAGACAGAGAGAGAAGCTAGGCTCCTTTGAGAGAGAGAGAGAAAGGAAGAGAGAGAAGCTAGGCTACTTTGAAAAAGTGAAAGATTGAAAGACAGGGAGATTCTATGCTCCTTTGAGAGAGAGAGAGAAATGCTAAGCTTCTTGTGAGAGAGAGAGAGAGCGGGAGAGGGAGGTAGATTCCTCGCTCCATTGTGAGAGAGAGAGAGATGCAAAGAACCTTTGAGAGAAAGAGAGAGATAGTGAGAGAGAGATATGCTAGGCTTCTTTGACAGAGAGAGAGGGGGGGATTCTAGGCTACTTTGAGAGAGAGGGAGAGATATGATAGGCTTCTTTGGGAGAGAGATATGGAGAGAGAGATGCTAGGATCCTTTGTAACAGATAGAGATAGGGAGAGAGAGATTCTTGTCTCCTTTGAGAGAAAGAGAGACAGAAATAGAGAGACAGTGAGATGCTAGGCTCCTTTGAGAGCGATAGAGAGTGATGCTAGGATTCTTAGAGAGATTCTAGAATCCTTTGAGAGAGAAGAGAGGAGAGGGAGAATCTAGGCTCCTATGAGTGAAAGAAGGATATACAGAGACAGAGAGATGCTAGGCTCCTTTTTGAGAGAGAGATACAGAAAGAGACAGAGAGAGATACTAGGCTCCTTTGAGACAGAGAGACAGAGGGAGAGAGAGAGATTCTACTCGCCTTTGAGAGAAAGAGAGAGGGATAGAGAGAAATAGAGATGCTAGGCTCCTTTGAGAGAGAGAGTGAGTGATGCTAGGATTCTTAGAGAGAGAAAGAGAGAGATGCTAGAATCCTTTGAGTGAGAGAGAGAGAGATGCTAGGCTTCTTTGAGAGAGAGAGACTGAGAGAGACAGAGATAGAGAGAGATGCTAGGCACATTTGAGAGAGAGAAAGGGAGGCGGAGAGAGATTCTGGGCTAATTTGATCGAAGGAGTGAAATTCAGAGATAGAGAGATGCTAGGCTCCTTTGAGAGAGAGAGAGAGAGAGAGAGAGAGAGAGATGGATCCTAGGTTCATTGAGAGAGTGTGTGTGAATGAGAGAATATATGCTCCTCGGTGAGAGAGAGGGAGAGAGAGAGAGATGCTTGCGTCCTTTTAGAGAGAGAGAAATGCTAAGCTTTATGAGAGAAGGAGAGAGAGAGAGACCCTAGGCTCCCTTGAGAGAGAGATCGAGAGCTGCTGGCCCCTTTGAGAGAGATAGAGTTAGAGAGAAAGAGATATTCTAGGACGTTTTGAAAGAGAGAGCCAGAGAGAGCCAGAGAGAAGCTAGGCTACTTTGAGAGAGAGATTGAAAGACAGGGAGATTCTAGGATCCTTTGAGAGAGAGAGAGAGAGATGCTAGGCTCCTTGTGAGAGAGAGAGAGAGGGAGAGGGAGGGAGAATCCTGGCTCCATTGTGAGAGAGAGAGAGAAGCTAAGATCCTTTGAGAGAAAGAGAGAGATAGTGAGAGAGAGAGAGAGAGATGCTAGGCTTCTTTGACAGAGAGAGAGAGAGGGATTCTTGGCTTCTTTGGGAGACAGAGAGAGAGAGATATGCTAATCTCTTTTGAGAAAGATAGAGAAAGAGAAAGAGAGAGAGGGAGATGCTAGCCTAATATGAGAGAGAGAGAAAGATACTAGTCTCCTTTGAGCGAAGGAAAGAGAGAGAGAGAGATGCTGGGCTCCTTTAAGAGAGAGAGTGAGAGTGATGCTAGAATTCTTAGACAGCATGAGAATGAGAGAGATATTAGAATCCTTTGAGAGACAGAGAGAGAGATGCTAGGCTTCATTGAGACAGAGAGAGAGAGACATAGAAAGAGAGAGATGCTGAGCAGTTTTCAGTGAGAGTTAGAGAGAGAAATTCTAAGCTCCTTTGAGCGAATGAGAGATGTACAGAGACAGAGAGATACTAGAGTCCTTTGAGAGAGAGAGATAGAGACGCTAGGCTTCTTGAGAGAAAGAGACCGAGAGAGACAGAGAGAGAGAGATGCAATGCTCCTTTGAGAGAGAGATAGAGGGAGAGAGATTATAGGCTCCTTTGAGAGAGAGATATACAGAGACAAAGAGATGCTAGGCTCCTCCGAGAGAGAGAGATGCTAGGCTCCTTTGAAAGAGAGACAGAGATGCATACTAGTCTCCTTTGAGAGAGAGAGTCAGAGAGAGACATAGAGAGAAGACAGGCTCCATTATGAGAGAGAGGGGGGAGTGAGGGATGCTAGGCTTCTTTGAGAAAGAGAGACAGAGATATATGCTAGGTTTCTTATAGAGAGAGAGAGAGTGAGAGAGAGTGATGCTAGTCTCCTTTGAGAGAAAGAGAGAGAGATAGGCAGAGAGATTCTATGCTCCTTTAAAGAGAGAGACTGTGATGCTAGGATTCTAAGGGAGAGAGAGAAAGAGAGAGATGCTAGAATCATTTGAGAGAGTGAGAGAGACCGAGAGAGACAGAGAGAGAGAGATGCTATGCTCCTTTGAGAGTTAGAGATAAGGAGAGAGATACTTGGCTCCTTAGAGAGAAAGAGATATATACAGAGACAGAGAGATGCTTGGCTCCTTTGAGAAAGAGAGTAATGCAAATCTACTTTGAGAGAAAGTGGGAGAGAGAGAGAGAGATGTTAGTCTACTTTGACAGAGAGAGGGATGCTAGGCTCCTTTGTGAGAGAGAGAGATAGAAAGACAGGGAGATTCTAGGCTCCTTTGAGAGAGAGAGAGAGAGAGATGCAGAGGTTTTTGAGATAGAGAGAGAGAGAAAGGGATGCTAAGCTGCTTTGAGAGAAAGAGAAAGAGAGAGAGAGGGATGCCGGCTCATTTGAGATATATATATATATATATACACTAGGCTTCTTTGAGAGAGAGAGAGTGAGAGACAGTGATTCTAGTCTCCTTGGAGAGAAAGAGAAATAGAGAGATGCTAGGATCCTTTGAAAGAGATAGAGTGTGATGCTGGCTTCTTAGGGAGAGAGAGAAAGAGAGAGATGCTAGAATCCTTTGAGAGAGAGAGAGAGAGATTCTAGGCTTCTTGAGAGAGAGAGACCAATAGAGACAGAGGGAGAGATGCAATGCTCCCTTGAGAGATAGAGGGAGAGAGATTATAGGCTCCTTTGAGAGAAAGAGAGATATATAGAGACAGAGAGATGCTAGGCTCCTTAGAGAGAGAGAGAGATGGTAGGCTCCTTTGAAAGAGAGAGAGAGGTGCATACTAGTCTCCTTTGAGAGAGAGAGAGAGTCAGAGAGAGACATAGTGAGATGACAGGCTCCGTTATGAGAGAGAGAGAGAGATGCTAGGCTTCTTGAGAGAGACCGATAGAGACTGAGAGAGAGAGTTGCAATGCTCCTTTGAGAGAGAGAGAGAGGGAGAAAGATTATAGGCTCCTTTGAGAGAAAGATAGAGAGAGAGAGAGACAGAGAGATGCTAAGCTCCTTTAAATAGACAGACTGTGACGCTAGGATTCTTAGGGAGAGAGAGAAAGAGAGAGATGCTAGAATCCTTTGAGAGAGAGACAGAGAGAGAGAGATGCTACGCTCCTTTGAGAGAAAGAGATAAGGAGAGACATACTAGGCTCCTTTGAGAGAAAGGGATATATACAGAGACAGAGAGATGCTAGGCTCCTTCAAGAGAGAGAGATGTTTGGCGCCTTTGACAAAGAGAGTGATGCTAATCTACTTTGAGAGAAAGAGGGAGAGAGAGAGATATGTTAGTCTACTTTTACATAGAGAGAGGGTTGCTAGGCTCCTTTGAGAGAGAGAGAGGGTGGAAGAGAGAGAAATTCTAGGCTCCTTTGTTCGAAGGAGAGATATACAGAGACAGAGAGATGCTAGGCTCCTTTGAGAGAGAGAGAGAGACAGAGAGAAAGAGAGACAGATTGTTCCTAGGTTCTTTGAGAGAGAGAGAGTGAGGGAGAGAATATATGCTCCTCGGAGAGAGAGAGTGAGAGAGAGAGAATGAGAGAGAGATGCTTGCATCCTATTAGCGAGAGAGAGAAACGCTAAGCATTTTGTGAGAAGGAGAGAGAGAGACAGAGAGAGTGAAGCTAGGCTCCCTTGAGAGAGAGAGCAAGAGCTGCTGGCCCCTTTGAGAGAGAGAGATTCTAGGACGTTTTGAGAGAGAGAGAGAGACCGAGAGAGACCGAGAGAGAAGCTACGCTACTTTGAGAGAGAGAGAGAGAAAGGAAGAGAGAGAAGCTAGGCTGCTTTGAGAGAGAGAAAGATTGAAAGACAGGGAGATTCAAGGCTCCTATGAGAGAGAGAGAGAAAGGAAGAGAGAGAAGCTAGGCTACTTTGAGAGAGAGAAACATTGAAAGAAAGGGAGATTCTACGCTCCTTTGAGAGAGAGAGAGAGAGAGAGAGAGGGAGGGAGGGAGATTCCTGGTTCCATTGTGAGAGAGAGAGAGATGCTAAGATCCTTTTTGAGAAAGAGAGAGATAGTGTGGGAGAGAGAGATATGCTAAGCTTCTTTGACAGAAAGAGAGAGAGGAGGATTCTAGGCTACTTTGAGAGAGAGGGAGAGATATGATAAGCTCCTTTGGGATAGAGAGACACAGAGAGAAATGCTAGGATCCTTTGAAACAGATAGAGATAGGGAGAGAGAGATTCTAGTCTCCTTTGAGAGAAAGAGAGATAGAAATAGGGAGACAGTGAGATGCTAGGCTCCTTTGAGAGGGAGAGAGAGTGATGACAGGATTCTTAGAGAGAGTGAGAGAGATTCTAGAATCCTTTGAGAGAGAAGAGAGGAGAAGGAGAATCTAGGCTCCTATGAGCAAAAGCGGGATATACAGAGAGAGAGAGATGCTAGGCTCCTTTGAGAGAGAGAGACAGAGGGAGAGAGAGAGATTCTACTCGCCTTTGAGAGAAAGAGAGAGGGATAGATAGAAAGAGAGATGCTAGGCTCCTTTGAGAGAGAGAGTGTGTGTGATGCTAGGATTCTTAGAGAGAGAAAGAGAGAGATGCTAGAATCCTTTAAGTGAGAGAGAGAGAGATGCTAGGCTTCTTTGAGAGAGAGAGACTGAGAGAGACAGAGTTAGAGAGAGATGCTAGGCACATTTGAGAGAGAGAAAGGGAGGGGGAGAGAGATTCTGTGCTAATTTGATCGAAGGAGAGAAATTCAGAGACAGAGAGATGCTAGGCTCCTTTGAGAGAGAGAGAGAGAGAGAGATGGATCCTCGGTTCTTTGAGAGAGAGAGTGAGGGAGAGAATATATGCTCCTCGGATAGAGAGAGTGAGAGAGTGAGAGAGAGAAAGAGAGATAGAGAGAGATGCTTGCATCCTTTTAGAGAGAGAGAAATGCTAAGGTTTTTGAGAGAAGGAGAGAGAGAGACAGAGAGAGAGATGCTAGGCTCCCTTGAGAGAGAGAGCGAGAGCTGCTGGCCCCCTTGAGAGAGATAGAGTTAGAGGGAAAGAGATATTCTAGGACGTTTTGAAAGAGAGAGCCAGAGAGAGACAGAGAGAAGCTAGGCTACATTGAGAGAGAGAAATATTGAAAGACAGGGAGATTAAGGATCCTTTGAGAGAGAGAGAGAGAGATGCTGGGCTTCTTGTGAGAGAAAGAGAGAGGGAGAGGGAGGGAGATTCCTGGCTACATTGTGAGAGAGAGACAGATGCTAATATCCTTTGAGAGAAAGAGGAAATAGTGAGAGAGAGAGAGAGAGATGCTAGGCTTCTTTGACACAGAAAGAGAGAGGGATTCTAGGCTTCTTTGAGAGACAGAGACAGAGGGAGAGATGCTAGGATCCTTTGAGACAGATAGAGATAGGGAGAGAGAGATTCTAGTCTCCATTGAGAATAAGAGAGAAATAGAGAGACAGTGAGATGGTAGTCCCCTTTGAGAGCGAGAGGGAGTGATTCTAGTATTCTTAGAGAGAGACAGATGCTAGAATCCTTTGAGAGAGAGAGAGGAGAGAGAGAGATTCTAGGCTCCTATGAGCAAAAGAGGGATATACAGAGCAGAGAGTTGCTAGGCTCCTTTGAGAGAAAGAGAGATATACAGAGACAGAGAGATGCTATGCTCCTATGACAGAGAGGGGGGGGATCCTAGGTTCTTTGAGAGAGAGAGAGAGTGAGGGAGAGAATATTGGCTCCTCAGAGAGAGGGAGGGAGAGATGCTTGGGTCCTTTTAGAGAGAGAGAAATGCTAAGCTTTTTGAGAGAAAGATAGAGAGAGACAGAGAGAGAGACGCTAGGCTCCTTTGAGAGAGAGAGAGACTGACATAGAGAGAGCGATACTGGGCAGATTTCAGTGAGAGAGAGAGAGTAAGAGAGAGAGTTTCTAAGCTACTTTGAGCGAATGAGAGATATACAGAGACGGAGAGATGATAATATCCTTTGAGAGAGAGAGACAGAGAGGGATTATAGGCTACTTTGAGAGAGAGAGAGAGGGAGATAGCTTCTAGGCTCCTTTGAGAGAGAGAGAGATGCTAATCTGCTTTGAGATAAAGAGAGAGAGAGAGAGAGAGAGAGATGCTAGGCTACATTGACAGAGAGAGAGGGATGCTAGGTTCCATTGAGAGAAAGATATGTTAGGCTTCTTTGAGAGAGAGAGAGAGATACAGAAAGAGACAGAGAGAGAGATGCTTCGCTCCTTTGAGACAGAGAGAGAGAGGGAGAGAGAGAGATTCTACTCGCCTTTGAGAGAAAGAGAGAGGGATAGAGAGAAAGAGAGATGCTAGGCTCCTTTGAGAGAGAGAGTGAGTGATACTAGGATTCTTAGAGAGAGAAAGAGAGAGATGCTAGGAACCTTTGAGTGAGAGAGAGAGAGATGCTAGGCTTCTTTGAGAGAGAGAGAGTCTGAAAGGGACAGAGATAGAGGGAGATGTTAGGCTCCATTGAGAGAGAGAGAGAGAGAGACAGAGAGAGACAGAGAGAGACAGAGATGCTAGGCTCCTTTGAGAGCGAGAGAGAGATTCTAGGCTCCACTGAGTGAAAGAGATATATACAGAGACAGAGAGATGCTAGGCTCCTTTGAGAGAGAGAGAGAGAGAGATGGTTCTAGGTTCTTTGAGAGAGAGAGAGTGAGGGAGAGAATATATGCTCCTCGGTGAGAGAGTGGTAGAGAGAGAGATGCTTGGGACCTTTTAGAGAGAGAGAAATGTGAAGATTTTGAGAGAAAGAGAGACAGAGACAGAGAGAGAGACGCTAGGCGTCTTTGAGAGAGAGAGAGCAGCTGGCCCCTTTTAGAGAGAGAGATAGAGAGAGATATTCTAGGCTCTTTTGAGAGAGAGACAGACAGACAGACAGAGAAGCAAGGCTCCTTTGAGAGAGAGAGAGAAAGGAAGAGAGAGATGCTAGGCTACTTTGAGAGAGAGAAAGATACAAAGACAGAGAGATTCTAGGCTCCTTTGAGAGAGAGAGAGAGACTGATGCTAGGCTTCTTGTGTGAGAGAGAGAGAGAGGGAGAGGGAGAGAAATTCCTGTCTCCATTGAGAGAGGGCGAGAGATGCTAAGAACCTATGAGAGAAAGAGAGAGATTGTGAGAGATAGAGAGATGCTTGGCTTCATTGAGAGAGAGATATACTATGTTCCTTTGAGAGAGAAAGAGATATGTTAGTCTCCTTTGAGAGAAAGAGAAGAGCTGGAGAGACAGAGAGATGCTAGGCTCCTTTGAGAGAGAGAGAGACAGAGAGAGAGGGATCCGAGGCTCCTTTTGAGAGAGAGAGATTGAGGGAGAGAATATATGCTCCTGGAAGAGAGAGAGAGAGAGAGAGAGAGAGAGAGGTGCTTGGCTCCTTGAGAAAGAGAGAGATGCTAATCTAGTTTGAGAGAAAGAGGGAGAGAGAGAGAGAGGGATACTAGGCTACTTTGAAAGAGAGAGAGGGATGCTAGTCACCTTTGAGAGAGATATATGCTAGGCTTCTTTGAGAGAGAGAGAGCTACTGAAAGAGACAGAGAGAGATGCTAGGCTCCTTTGAAACAGAGAGAGAGAGGGTGTGAGAGAGATTCTAATCGCCTTTGAGAGAAGGAGAGTGGGATAGAGAGAAAGAGAGATGCTAGGATCCTTTGAGAGAGAGAGTGATGCTAGGATTCTTAGAGAAAGAGAGAGATGCTAGAATCCTTTGAGAGAGAGGGATCCTAGGATACATTGAGAGAGAGAGAGAGGGAGAGAATATATGCTCCGAGAGAGAGAGAGTGAGAGAGAGAGATACTAGGCTCCTTTGAGAGAGAAAGAGATATGCTAGGCTCGTTTGAGAGAAAGAGAAGAGGTACAGAGACAGAAAGATGCTAGACTCCTTTGAGAGAGAGATACAGAGAGAGAGCGATCCGAGGCTCCTTGAGAGAGAGAGTGAGGGAGAGAATATATGCTCCTGGGAGAGAGAGAGAGAGAGAGAGAGAGAGAGAGAGAGAGAGAGAGAGAGATGCTTGGCTCATTTGAGAAAGAGAGAGATGTTAATCTCCTTTGAGAGAAACAGAGAGAGAGAGAGAGAGAGAGAGATGCTAGGCTATTTTGACAGAGAGAGAAGGATGATGCTAGGCTCCTTTGAGAGAGGGAGATATGCTAGGCTTCGTTGAGAGAGAGAGACAGAGAGAGATGCTAGGTTGCTTTGAGACAGAGAGAGAGTGGGAGAGAGAGATTCAACTCGCTTTGAGAGAAAGAGAGAGAGAAAGAGAGATGCTAGCTCTTTTGAGAGAGAGTGAGTGATGCTAGGATTCTTAGAGAAAGAAAGAGAGAGATGCTAGAATCCTTTGTGTGAGAGAGATATGCTAGGCTTATTTCAGTGAGATAGATAGATAGACTGAGAGAGTCAGAGATAGAGAGAGATGCTAGGCTGTCCCTCATTCAAAGGAGCCTAGCATATCTCTCTCTCTCGAAGGAGCATAGCATCTATCTGTTACTGTATATCTCTCTTTCTCTCAAAGGAGCCTAGAATCTCTATCCCTCTCTCTCTATCAACGAAGCCTAGAATCTCTCTCTCTTCCTCTCCCAAAGGAGCCTAGCAACTCCCTGTATTTCTATCTCTCCCTCTCTCAAGGGAGCCTATCATCCCTCAGTCTCTCTCTGTCTCTCTCTCTCTCAAATGAGCCTAGCATGTACCTCCCTCTCTCTCTCTCAAAGGATTCTAGCATCTCTCTCTCTGCTCAAAGGATCCTAGCATCTATCTCTCTCTCTCAAAGGTGTCTAACATCTCTCTCTCTGTGTCTCACAGTAGGCTAGAATCTCTCTCTCTACTAGTTGCATAGCATCTCTCTCTGTCGCTCTCTCTCTAATTAGCCTAGCATCTCTCTCTCTCAAAGGAGACTAGATTCTCTCTCTCTCACTGTCTCTCTGTTTCTCTCTCTAATGAGCCTAGCATTTCTCTCTCTCACTCCTAGGAGCCTAGCATCTCTCTGTCTCTGTATATCTCTCTTTCTCTTTAAGGAGCCTAGAATCCCTCCCTCTCCCTCTCTCTATCTCTATCAAAGGATCCTAGCATCTCTCTCTCTCTCTGTCTCTCTCGGTCTCTCACTCTCTCTCACAGAAGACTAGCATATCTCTCCCTCTCTCTCCCACTCTGTCAAAGGATTCTAGCATCTCTCTCTTTCTCTCTTCTTCTAAAAACCTAGCATCACTCCCTCTCACCCTCAACAGAGCCTAGTGTCTCTCTCTGTGTTTCTCTCTCTCTCTATGTCTCTCAATGAAGCCTAGCATCTCTCTCTCTCTCTGTCAAAGGAGACTAGTCTCTCTCTCTCTCTCTTTCTCTCTCTAAGAAGTATAGCATATATATATATATAATTTTAGCCGAGCATCCCACACTCTCTCTATTTCTCTATCTCAAATGAGCGTATCATGTAACTCTGTCTCTCTGTCTCTCTCTCAAATGAACCTAGTACCTCTCTCTGTCTCTCCCCTCACTAAGGAGACTTGCCTCACACTCTCTCTCTGTCTCTCTCTCTCAAAGGAGCCAAGCATCTCTCTGTCTCTCTCTCCTCTCTATCTCTCTACCAGGAGTATATATTCTCTTCCTCACTCTTTCTCACTTAAAGGAACCTAGGATCCCTCTCTCTCTCTCAAAGGAGCCTAACATCTTTCTGTCTCTGTATATCTCTGATTCACTAAAAGGAGCTAAGAATCTCTCTCTCTACATCTCTCTCTCTCTCTCAAAGGAGCCTAGCATCTCTATCGTTCTCCCTCAGTCTCCCTCTCTCTCTCAAAAGATCCTACCATCTCTGTCTTCCTCTCTCTCTCTAAGAATCCTAGCATCAGTCTCTCTCTCTCTAAAGAGCCTAGTATCTCTCTCTCCCTCTCTCACTCTGTCTCAAAGGATCCTAACCTCTCTCTGTCTCAAAGGAGCCTAGCATCCCTCTCTCTCCCTGTCTCTCAAAGTAGCCAAGCATCTCTCTCTCTTTCTCTCAAGGGATCCTAGCATCTCTATCTCTCTCTCTCTCAACGGAGCCAAGAATATCCCTCTCTCTCTCCATCTCTCTCTCTCTCTCTCAAAGAAACCTGGCATCTTTTGTCTCTCTCTCAATAGACCTTTGAAGTTCCCTGTATTTCTATCTCTCTACACTTCTCTCAAAGTAGAATAGCATCTCTCTCTCCCTTTTCTCTCTCCCTGAAAGAGACTAGCATCTCTCTCTCTGTCTCTCTGTGTGTGTCTCTCTCTCAATGTAGCCTAGCATATCTCTCTCTCCCTCAAAGGAGCCTAGCGTCTTGGTCTCTTTCTCTCTGTCTCTCCGGAGCCTACATCTCTCTCTCTCTCTCTCTCACTCTTTGTCTCTCCAAGGTGAATATATTCTCTCCCTCTCTCTCTCCCTCAAAATAGCCTAGGATCCCTCTCTCTCTGTCTCTCTCCCTCTCAAAGGAGCCTAGCATCTCTGTCTCTCTATATCTCCCTATCTCTCAAATTAGCCTAGAATCACTCCCTCTCCCTCTTACTATCTCTCTCAAAGGAGCCTAGCCTCTCTCTCTTTCTCTCTTCTTCTAAAAAGCCTAGCATCTCTCTCTCTCAAAGGAGCCAAGAATCTCTCTCTCTCTGTTTCTCTCTGTTTCTCTCTCTCTCTCAAAGGAGACTAGCATATCTCTCTCTCTCTCTCTGTCTCAAGGGAGAATAGTATCTCTCTATATATATATTTCTCTCTGTCTCCCTCTCTCTCACAAAGGAGCCTAGCATCTCTCTGTCTCTATATATATCTCCCTCTTTCTCCCAATGTAGCCTGGAATCTCTCTCTCTTCCCCTCTCTCTCTCACAAAGAGCCTAGCATCTCTCTCTCTGTCTCTCTCTCTAACACAATTGAGCCTAGCATCTCTCTCTCTCTGTTTATCTCGGTTTCTCTCTCTCTCAAATATACTTAGCATATATATATCTAAGGATACTAGCATCTCCCTCTTCCTATCTCTCCCTAAGAAGCCTAGCATATCTATCTCTCTCTCTCTCTAAGAAGCCTAGCATCTCTCTCTCTCAAAGGAGCCTACCATCCCTCTCTCTCTCTCTCTCTCTCTCTCTCTCTCTCTCTCTCTCTCTCTCTCTCTCTCTCTCTCTCAGTATACTAGCATTTCTCTCCCTCTCTCTCTCTTTCTCAAAGAAGCCTAGCATATATATATATATATATCTCTAAGAATTCTAGCATCTCACTTTCTCTGTCTCCCTAAGAGGCCTTGCATCACGCTCTCTCTCTTTCAAAGCAGCCTAGCATCTCTCTGTCTACCTCTCTCTCTCTTTCTCTCAAAGGAGACTAGAATCACTCTCTCTCACTCTGCCTCTCTCAAACAAGCCTTGCATATATATATCACTCTCTTTCTCTCAAAAGAGCCGAGCATCCCTCACTCACTCTCTCTCTCTCAAAGGAGCCTTTCATATATATCTCTCTCTCTGTCTCTCTCTCTCTCCCAACGGAGCCTAGCATGTATCTATCTCTGTCTCTCTTTCAAAGGAGCCTAGCATTACTCTCTCTCGAATGAACCTAGAATCTCTCTGTCTCGGTATATCTCTTTCTCTCAAAGGAGCCTAGAATTTCTCTCCCTCTCTCTCTCACTCAAAGGAGCCTAGCATCTCTCTCTCTGTCTCTCTCTGTCTCACTCTCTCTCAAGGAAGCCTACCATATCTCTCCCTCCCTCTCTCTCAAAGGACCCTAGCATATCTCTCTCTCTCTCTCTCTCAACGGTGCCAACCATCTCACTCTTTCTCTCTCTCCAAGGAGCATATCGTCTCTCCCTCTCCCTCTCTCCCTCTCAAAGGATACTAGCATGTCTTTCTCTCTCTCTCTAAAGGGATTCTAGCATCTCTATCTTTCTCTCTCTCGCTAAGTAGCCTAGCATCACACTCCCTCTCTTTCAAAGCAGCCTAGTATCTCTCTGTCTACCTCTCTCTTTTTCTCTCAAAGGAGACTAGAATCACTCTCTCTCACTCTGCCTCTCTCAAAGAAGTCTTGCATATATATCTCTCTCTCTCTGAAAGGAGCTTAGCAACCCTATCTCTCTCACTCTCAAAGTAGAGTAGCATCTCTCTCTCTCTGTCTCTCAAAGGAGCTTAGCATCTCTCTCTCTCAAAGGAGCCTACAATCTCCCTGTCTTTCTATCTCTCTCTTTCTCTCATAAGAACCGAGCATCCCTCTCTCTCTCTCTCTCTCTCTCTCTCTCTCTCTCTCTCTCTCTCTCAAAGGAGCCTTTCATCTCTCTCTCTCTGTCTCTCTCTCTCTCCCAACGGAGCATAGCATGTATCTCTCTCTGTCTCTCTTTCAAAGGAGACTAGCATCACTCTCTCTCGAAGAAGGAACCTAGAATCTCTCTGTCTCTGTATATCTCTCTTTCTCTCAAAGGAGCCTAGAATTTCTCTCCCTCTCTCTCTCACTCAAAGGAGCCTAGCATCTCTCTCTCTGTCTCTCTTGGTCTCTCTCTCTCTCTCAGAGATGCCTAGCATATCTCTCCCTCTCTCTCTCTCAAAGGAGCCTAGCATATCTCTATCTCTATCTCTCTCTCTTTGTCTCGAAGCAGCTTAGCATTTCTCTCCCTATCTCTCTCTCACTCTCTCTCAATGGTGCCAACCATCTCAATCTCTCTCTCTCCAAGGAACATATCGTCTCTCCCTCTCCCTCTCTCCCTCTCAAAGGATACTAGCATGTCTTTATCTCTCTCTCTAAAGGGATTCTAGCATCTCTATCTTTCACTCTCTCGCTAAGAAGCCTAGCATCAGCTCTCTCTCTTTCAAAGGAGCCTAGCAACTCTCTGTCTATCTCTCTCTCGTTCTCTGAAAGGAGACAAGAATTTCTCTCTCTCACACTCTCTCTCTCAAAGAAGCCTAGCATATTTCTTTCTCTCTCTCTAAAAGGAGCCTAGCATCCCTCTCTCTCTCCCTCTAAGTAGGTTATCATCTCTCTTTCTCTTTTTCTCAAAGGTGCTTAGCATCTCCCTCTCTCTCTCTCAAAGAAGCCTAGCATCTCTCTCTCTGTCTGTCTCTCTCTGTCTCTCTCTCTCTCAAAGAATCCTAGCATATCTCTCCCTCTCTCTCTCTCAAAGGAGCCTAGCATATCTCTCTCTCTCTCTCTCTCTCTGTCTCGAAGCAGCTTAGAATTTCCCTCCTTCTCTCTCTCTCTCGCTCTCTCTCAACGGTGCCAACCATCTTACTCTCTCTCTCTCTCAAAGGAGGCTAGGATTCCTCTCTTTCTCTCTAAGAAGACTAGCATCTCTCTCTCTCTCTCTTTCTCTCAAAGGAGAGTAACATCTCTCTCTCCCTTTCTCTCTCTGTCTCAAAGGATCCTAGCATCTCCCTCTGTCTCTCTCTGTCTCTCTTTCTCAAAAGAGCCAATCATATCTTTCTCACTGTCTCTCTCTCTCTCAAAGGAGCCAGCAGCTCTCTAACTCTCTATCTCAATGGAGCCTAGCGTCTCTATCTCTGACTCTCTCTTTCTCTCGAAAATCTTAGCACCTCTCTCTCTCTCAAATTAGCCAAGAATCTCTCTCTCTCTCTCTCTTTCTACCTCTCTCACTCTTTCTCTCAAAGGAGCTTAGCATCTCTCTCTCTCTCTCTCAAAGGAGAGTACGATCTTTCTCTCTCAAAGGAGCCTAGATTCTCCCTGTCTTTCTATCTCCCTCTATCTCACTCAAAGGAGCCTAGCATCTCTCTCTACCTTTCTCTCTCTCTCAAAGGAGACTCGCATCTCTCTCTGTCTCTCTCTCTCTCTCAAAGGAGCCTAGCATCTCTCGGTCTCTGTATATCTCTCTTTCTCTCAAAGAAGCCTAGCATCTCTGTCTTTCTCTCTCTCTCTCAAAGCAGAATAGCCTCTCTCTCTCTCAAAGGACCCTAGCATCTCTCTCTCTCAAAGGACCCTAGCATCTCTCTCTCTGTCTCCCTCTGTCTCTCTCTCTCTCAAAAGAGCCTAGCATATCTATCTCTCTCTCTCTTTCAAAGGAGCCTAGCAGGTCTCTCCGTCTCAATCTCTCAAAGGAGACTAGCATCTCCAACTCTCTCTAACTCTATCGCTCTTTCTATGAAAGGACCTCAGCATCTTTCTCTCTCTCTCTCTCTCTCTCTCACAGGAGTGTAGAAGCTCTCTCTCTCTCTCGCTCTCTCAAAGGAGCCTAGCGTCACTCTCTATCTATCTATCTATCTATCTCTATCTCTCTCTCTCTGTCTCTCTGTGGAGCATATATTCTCTCCTTCACTCTCTCTCTCTCAAAGGAGGTTTGAATCCCTCTCTCACTCTCTCTCTCTCTCTCTCTCTCTCTCTCTCTCTCTCTCTCTCTCTCTCTCTCTCTCATAGGAGCCTAGAATCTCCTTCTCTTTCTATCGCTCTCCCTTTCTCTCAAAGGAGCCTAGCATCTCTCACTCTCTGTCTCTCTCTGTCTCACACTCTCTCTCAAAGAGGCGCAGTATCTCTCTCTCTCAAAGGAGCCTAACTTCTCTCTCTCTCTCTCAATGGAGCCTAGCATATCTCTCTGTCTGTCTGTCTCTCTCTCTCTTACACTCGAGGGAGCCTAATACCTCTCTCCCTCTCTCTATCTATCTCCCAAATGAGCCTAGCATCTCTCTCTCTCTCTCAAAGGAGGCTAGGATCCCTCTCTCCCAGTCTCTTTGTCTCTTAAAGTAGCCTAGCATCTCTCTGTATCTCTAGCTCTCCTCTGTCTCTCAAAGGAGACTTGCATATCTCTTTCTCTGTCAAAGGAGCCTAGTATCTCTCTCTCTTCCTCTCAAAGGAGCTTAGCACCTCTCTCTCTCACTTTCTCAAATTCACCTAGCATATATGTATGTATGTATGTATATATATCTCAAAGGAGCCTAGCATTCCTCTCTCTCTCTCTAGAGGAGCCTAGCATCTCTCTGTCCCTGTATATCTCTCTTTCTCTCAAAGGAGCCTAGAATCTCTCTCTCTGTCTCTCTCAGTCTCTCTCTCTCCCAAAGAAGGCTAGCATATCTCTCTCTCAAAGTATTCTGGAATTTCTCTCTGTCTTTCTCTCTCTAAGAATCCTAGCATCACTCTCTCTCTCTCTCTCTCTCTCTCTCACTCAAAGGATCCTAGCGTCTCTCTTTCTCTCAAAGGCAACTAGAATTTCTCTCTCCCTCTCTTTCTCTGTCTCAAAGGAGCCTAGCATCTCCCTCTGTCTCTCTCAGTCTCTCTCTCTCTCAAAGTTACCTAGCATACCTCTCTCTCTCTCTCAATGGAGCCTGGCATCACTCTCAATCTGTCTCTCTCGCGCGCGCTCTTCCTCTCAGAGGAGCTTAGCATTTCTCTGTCTCTTTCTCTCTCATCAGAGCCAAGAATCTCTCTCTCTCTCTCTCTCTCCCTCTCTCAAAGAAGCCCAGCATCTCTCTCTCTAAGAGAAAAGTATCTCCCTCTTTCTCTCTCTCTTTTTCTCTCAAAGGAACATAACATCTCTCACTCTCTGTCCCTCTGTCTCACACTCTCTCTCAAAGAAGCCTACTGTCTCTCTCTCTCTCTCTCTCTCTCTCTCTCTTTCAAAGAAACCTATACTCTCTCTCCCTCTCTATCTCTCAAAGGAGCCTATCTTCTCTCTCTCTCTCTCTCAATGGAGCCCAGCATATGTCTCTCTCTCTATCTGTCTGTCTCTCTCAATTACACTCAAGGAAGCCTAGCAGTTCTTTCTCACTCTCTCTCTCTATCAAAGGAGCCCAGACTCCCTCTCTCTCTTTCTCTTTCTCTCTCTCTCTATGCAGAATAGCATATATATATATCTCATTTAACCCGAGCATCTCACACTCTCTCTCTACCTCTCTCTCTCAAATGAGCCTAGCATCTAACTCTGTCTCTCTGTCTCTCTCTTTCTCTCAATGTAACTTAGCATCTCTCTCTCTCTCTCCCTCTCTCTCTCTCTCTCTCTCATAGGAGCCTAGAATCTCCCTCTCTTTCCATCTCTCTCTTTTTCTCTCAAAGGAGCCTAGCATCTCTCACTCTCTGTCTTCTCTGTCTCACACTCTCTCTAAAAGAGGCCTAGTATCTCTCTCTCTGAAAGGAGCCTAACTTCTCTCTCTCCCTATCAATGGAGCCTAGCATATCTCTCTGTCTGTCTGTCTCTCTCTCTTACACTCGAGGGAGCCTACCACCTGCCTCTCTCTCTCTATCTATCTATCTCTCAAACGACCCTATCATCTCTCTCTCTCTCTCAAAGGAGGCTAGGATCCTTCTCTCCCAGTCTCTTTCTCTCTCAATGTAGCCTACCATCTCTCTGTCTCTCTAGCTCTCCTCTTTCTCTCAAATCAGCCTAGCATATCTCTTTCTCTGACAAAGGAGCCTACTATCTCTCTCTCTGTATATCTCTCTCACTCAAAGAATCCTAGAAACTCTCTGTCTCTCTTGGTCTCTCTCTCTCTCTCTCAAATAATTCTGGAATATCTCTCTGTCTTTCTGTCTCTATGAATCCTAGCATCACTCTCTCTCTCTCTCTCAAAGGAGCCTAGCATCTCTCTTTCTATCTCTCTCTCTTTCTCTCAAAGGCTACTAGAATCTCTCTCTCTTCCTCTCTTTATCTGCCTCAAAGGAACCTAGCATCTCCCTCTGTCTCTCTCAGTCTCTCTCTCTCAAAGCTGCCTAGCGTACCTCTCTCCCTCAAAGAAGCCTAGATTCTTTCTCAATCTGTCTCTCTCTCTCGCTCTTCCTCTCAAAGGACTTAACATCTCTCTGTCCCTCTCTCTCTATCTCTGTCAAAGCCCAGCATCTCTCTCTCTAAGAGCCTAGAATCTCCCTTTCTTTCTCTCTCTCTTTTTCTCTCAAAGGAACATAACATCTCTCACTCTCTGACCCTCTGTCTCACACTCTCTCAAAGAAGCCTACCATCTCTCTCTCTTTCAGAGAAGCCTATACTCTCTCTCCCTCTCTATCTCTCAAAGGAGCCTATCTTCTCTCTCTCTCTCTCTCTCAATGGAGCCTAGCACATCTCTCTCTTTCTGTTTCTCTCTCTCTATTGCACTCAAGGGAGCCTAGCAGGTATCTCTCACTCTCTCTCTATCAAAGGAGCCTAGCCTCACTCTCTCTCTCTCTCTCTCTTTCTCTTTGTCTCACTCTCTAAGCAGAATAGCACATATATATCTCATTTTAGCCGAGCATCTCACTCTCTCTCTCACTCTCTCTCTCAATTGAGCCTAGCATGTAACTCTGTCTCTCTGTCTCTCTCTTTCTCTCAATGTAACTTATCATCTCTCTCTCTCCCTCTCTAAGGAGATGAGCATCTCACTCTGTCTCTCTTTCTCTCTCTCTCTTTCTATCAAAGGAGCCTAGCATAACTCTCACTCTCTCAAATGACTCTAGGATCCCTCTCTCTGTGTCTCTCCTTTTCTCAAACGAGCATAACATCTCTGTGTCTCCTAGGTCTCCACTTTCTCTCAAAGGAGCCTAGCATATATCTTTCTCTCTCCAAGTAGCCAAGCATCTCTCCCTCTCTCTCTCCCTTTCTCTCTCCCAGGAGCATATATTCTCTCCCTCTCTCTCTCTCTCTCTCAAAGTAGCCTAGCATCTCTCTCTCTCTCTCAAAGCATTCTAGCATCTCTCTATTTCTCTCACTCTCTAAGAATCCTAGCATCACTCTCTCTCTCTCAAAGGAGACTAGCATCTCTCTATCTCTCTCTATAGGTATATTTTTCTCAAAGGAAACTAGAATCTCTCTCTCTCTCTCTCTCCCTCTCTCACTCTCTCTCTCAAAGGAGCCTAGCATCCCTCTCTTTCTCTCTAAGAAGAATCCTAGCATCTCTCTCTCTCTTTCTCTCAAAGGAGATTAGCATCTCTCTCACTCTCAATTATCGTAGAATCTCCCTGTCTTTCTATATATATCTCTCTCTCTCAAGGGAGAGTAGCATCTCTCTCTCCCTTTCTCTCTCCCTCTCAAAGGAGACTAGCATCTCTCTGTCTCTCTCTGTCTCTCTCTCTTTCTCAAACGACCCTAGCATAAGTTTCTCACTCTCTCTCTCTCTCAAAGGAGCCAGCAGCTATCTCTCTCTGTCTCAAAGGAGCCTAGTGTCTCTATCTCTGACTCTCTCTCTTTCTCTCAAAAAGCTTAACACCTCTCTCTCAAATTAGCCAAGCATCTCCCTCTCTCTCTATCTCTTTCTCCCTCTCTCACTCTTTCTCTCAAAGGATCTTAGCATCTCTCTCTCCCAAAGGAGCCTAGAATCTCCCTGTCATTCTCTCTCCCTCTATCTCACTCAAAGGAGGCTAGCATCTCTATCCATCTATCTCAGTGTCTCTCTCTCTCTGAAAGAAGCCTAGCATCTCTCTCTTTCTCTCTCTCTCTCAAAGTAGTATAGCCTCTATCTATCTCTCCCTCTCTCACTCTCTCTCTCATAGGGGCTTAGCATCGCCCTCTCCCTCTCTCAAAGGTCCCTAGCATCTCTCTCTCTCAAAGGAGCCTAGCGTCTCTCTCTCTGTCTCCCTCTGTCTCTCTCTCAAAAGAGCCTAGCATATCTCTCTCTCTCCCTTTCAAAGGAGCCTAGCATTTCTCTCCATCTCCCTCTCTCAAAGGAGACTAGCATCTCTCTCTCTCTATCTCTGTCTCTTTCACTGAAAGGAGCTCAAAATCTTTCTCTCTCCCTCTCTCTCAAAGGAGCCTTATAGCTCTCTCGCTCTCTCTCTCAAAGGGGCCTAGCGTCATTCTCTCTTTCTCTCTCCCTCTCTCTCTCTCTCTCTCTCTCTGGAGCATATATATTCTCCCTCTCTCTCTCTCTCTCTCTCTCTCTGGAGCATATATATTCTCCCTCTCTCTCTCTCTCTCTCAAAGGAGGTTTGAATCCCTCTTTCTCTCTCTCTCTCTCTCTCTCTCTCTCTCTCTCTCTCTCTCTCTCTCTCATAGGAGCCTAGAATCTCCCTCTCTTTCTATCTCTCTCAAAGTAGTACAGTCTCTCTCTCTCTCTCTCATATGAGCTTAGCTTCGCCCTCTCCCTCTCTCAAAGTTCCCTAGCATCTCTCTCTATCAAAGGAGCCTAGCGTCTCTCTCTCTGTCTCCCTCTGTCTCTCCCTTTCTCAAAGGAGACTAGCATCTCTCTCTATCTATCTCTGACTCACTGAAAGGAGCTCAAAATCTTTCTCTCTCCCTCTCTCTCAAAGGAGTATTGCAGCCCTCTCTCTCTCTCTCTCTCTCTCTCTCTCTCTCTCTCTCTCTCTCTCTCTCTCTCAAAGGGGCCTAGCGTCACTCTCTCTTTCTCTCTTTCTCTCTCTCTCTCTCTGTCTCTCTCGAGCATATATACTCTCCCTCACTCTCTCTCTCTCTCAAAGGAGTTTTGAATCCCTCTGTCTCTCTCTCTCTCTCTCTTTCATAGGAGCCTAGAATCTCCCTCTCATTCTATCTCCCTCTTTTTCTCACAAAGGAGACCAGCATCTCTCACTCTCTGTCTCTCTCTGTCTCACACTCTCTCTCAAAGAGGCCTAGTATCTCTCTCTCTGAAAGGAGCCTAACTTCTCTCTCACCCTATCAATGGAGCCTAGCATATCTCTCTGTCTGTCTCTCTCTCTTATACTCGAGGGAGCCTACCACCTCCATCTCTCTCTATCTCTATCTCTCAAACGAGCCTAGCATCTCTCTCTCTCTCAAAGGATTCTAGCATCTCTCTCTTTCTGTCACTCTCTAAGAATCCTAGCATCACACTCTCTCTCTCTCTAAGGAGCCTAGCATCTCTCTATCTCTCTCCCTTTATATATTTCTCTCAAAGGAGACTCGAATCCCTCTCTCTCTCTAAATTGAGGCTAGTATCCCTCTCTCTCTCTCTCTCTCACTCTCTCTCAAAGGAGCCTAGCATCCCTCTCTTCCTCTCTAAGAAGTAGCCTAGCATCTCTCTCTCTCTCCCTCTTTCTCTCAAAGTAGATTATCATCTCTCTATCTATCTCTCTCTCTCTCCCTCTCAAAGAAGCCTAGCATATCTCTCTCTGTCTATCTGTCTCTCTCTCTCAGACAAGCCTAGCATATATCTCTATCACTCTCTCAAAGGAGCCTAGCATCCCACTCTCTCTCCCCCTCTCAAAGAAGGCTTGCATTTCTCTCTCTCTCATTGCAGCCAACAATCTCTCTCTCTCTGTCTCTCTCTCTCAAATAAGCCTAGCATCTCTCTCTACCTCAAAGGAGCCTAGAGTCTTCCTGTCTTTCTATCTCTCAATTTTTCTCTCAAAGGAACCTGGCATCTCTCACTCTCTATCTCTCACTCTCTCTCTCAAAGAAGCCTAGCATCTCTCTCTCACTCTGTCCAAGGAGCCTAGTATCTCTCTGTCTCTCTCTCTCTCCCTCTCTCTCTCAAAGGAGCCTACCATCTCTCTCTATCTGACTCTCTCTCTCTCTTTCTCTCAAATGAGCCTTGCTCTATCTCTCTCTCTCCTTCTCTCTCTCTCTCAAATTAGGCTACATTCTAACTCTGACTCTCTGTCTCTCTCTCTCTCAAAGGAAAATAGCAACTCTTTCTCTCTCTCCCTCTCTAAGGGGACTAGCATGTCTCTCTCTCTCTCTCTAGCTCTCTCTCTCTCTCTCTCTCTCTCTCTCTCTCTCTCTCTCTCTCTCTAAGGAGCCTATCATCTCTCTCTCTCTCACTCGCTTTCAAATGAGCCAGGCATTTCTATCACTCTCTCTGTCTCTCAAGGTAGACTAGCATCTCTCTCTCTCTAATAGCCTAGCATCTCTCTCTCCCTCTCTCTCAAATGGCCTAGCATCTCTATCACTCTCTCTAAAAGGAGGTAGGCATCTATTTCTCTATCTCCCTCTCACAATTAACTAGCATCCCTCTCTCACTCTTCCTCTCTCTCAAAGTAGCCTAGCATATCTCTATCTCTCTCTCACTCTCTCTCTCACTCTCTCTATCAAAGGAGCCCAGCTTCTCTTTCTCTCTCTCAAAGAATCCTAGCATCTCTCTCGCTCTTTCTCCCTCTTTCTCAAAGGAGCCTGGCATCTCTCTCTCTCTCTCAATGGAACCTAGCATCCCTCTCTCTCTCAATCTATCTCAAAGGAGCCAAGAATCGCTCTCTCTCTCTAAGGAGCCTAGCATCTCTCTCTCTCGATGAAGCCTAGCATCTCTCACTATCTCTCAAAAGAGCCTAGCATCTCTCTCAATGTTGCCTAGCATCTCTTTCTCTGTCTTTCTCTCTGTCTTTCTCTCTCTCACCCTCAAAGGAGAAAAGAATCTCTCTCTCTCTAAATCTCTCAAAATTGCCTAGCATCTCTCTCTCTCTTTCTTTCTCTCTCTCTCAAAGGAACACAGCATCCATCTCCAATTCTCTCTCTCTCTCAAAGTATAATTGCATCTCTCTCTCTCTCAAATGATCCTAGCACCTCTCTCTGTGTGTCTTTCAAAGGAGACTTTAATTTCTCTCTCTCTCTCTCTTTCTCTCTCTCTCTCTAGCACATCTCTCTCTCTCTCTCTTTCAAACGATCCTAGCAACTCTCTGCCCCTCTCACAAAGGAGCCTAACATCTCACTCTCTCTCTTAAAGGAGACTTGTATCTCTCTTTCTCTCTCTCTCTCTCTCTCTCTCTCTCTCTCTCTCTCTCTCTCTCTCTCTCGGGAGCCTAGTATCTCTCTCTCCTGTCTCCCACCAGAGAAACCCTTCTTGAGACCACTTGACAATCTACACCACATGGCCCTTTGTCACGTTCCTGAAAAATGCTTTAAAGGGGAAACTCCCACCTATGAGCACCTCGTCTCTTAGAATGCCCACATTCCTTCTTTCGTTTGTGTGCTTAACTTTAAATAAAGCTTTCTCGCAGCTCAGCTTACCTGCCTTGGTCTCTCGGTGCCTTTCCAGTTGTACAAATCTTTCATTGCTATTTCATTATTTTTCCAAGCCTCCATTTTACTTCTGATAAGTATAGAGGGGCGGCGCAGGGCTCAGATTTGGGCCTTCAAATTCCCTTTCCTGGGTGACCCGGTTGGACCTGCAGCTGCAGGAGCCTACCTGAAAATCTCTCTTTATTGGGATGTTTTCAGAATATAATCTCTCTCCATCCTGTACTCCGTCGCTCCCCAAATTCTGAGGTGGTAGGGACTGGTCCCTATATTGTGCAAACCCAAGAGACACGAGATGCCAGGTGACCTGGCTTCAGGAGCTGGCAAGGGAGACCGTCCCTATGCCGAGAATCAGCAAACTCCTGCTCCCTCTGCACTTTCCTGCCCTCACCTGCGTGCAAGGCAGCTGCCCTTCATTACTACTCTGGATCTAATGAACTCTTTCCTTACCTACACTCTTCCAACCTGCTAGAGAATTCTCTCTTTCAGAGTCAAGAACCCTTCCCCATCCAGGTTGAAGTTTCACCTGGTGCACAGGGAGAGACCTCCCAGACGCAGCTGCCTGGCAACACTATTACACAGTATCAGAACCAGGAGATGGCTTGTGGGCAACTGTGTATGAGTCCATGTCCTTCCATCACGTGTGTACATGTGTGTAACCACCACCTCAATCAAGAGCCAAGCTCACAACTTACCACAAACTCCCTCCTACATTGTGATAATTTCCAAATAGTAAATAATTATTAAAATTAACATTGCCATTTCTTTACACTTAAAATGTGGCTATATATATATATATATATATATATTCTCAGACGGTGGCACGTTATTAAAATAGAGGCTTATGTGAGCTGCATGACACATTATTAAGGGGAAGAAAAACAAACTATAAATCTGTAGTCAGCTTCTGGTATGTTTTCGAAGGATGTAGATGGATTTGAATATGGATTCGTGGAAGAGCCCTGGGAAAATCCCCAAGAAGCTTCTGCAGGGCCATCTCTGGGGAGCAGGTCTGGGACCGGGGGTGGGGAGATCTCCTTTCTGTTACACCCTCTCTTGGGCTGCTGGCAACTGTTACTACTCTCGATAGACTAATATTTCAACCAACAAATTAACTAACAGAGTGAATGTCTGGGAACCATAGTTAGAAGTGGATGATACTTAGGACATCCAGGAAGGAAATGCCTGGATTGCAGCTTATGGTGTGGGATTTTGCTTCTTATAAACCTCAGCATAGAGAGCTGATTGCTGCTAAAATCCCCATGGACCAGATAGATGGAGACTGTCAGAATCCATGCAGGCTGGGTGCTGTGTCTCTTTAAGGCTACATTTCTCAAACTTGAGCATAAATCAGAATCACCAGGAGGGCCTCTTTAAACACGACTTGTTGGGCCTCACCACAGTCTCTGATTCAAGAAGTCTGCGTGGGGCTCTAGTATCTGCATTTCTCATGATTCCCAGGTGATACTGGTCCAGGACCTCATGTCAAGGATCACAGCTTTGAGGGTTCCAACCCCGGTGTTGGGTATTTCTGTTCCCAGATAACCTCCTAGTCCTTCCCTACAAAGCAGCAGGCAGCAGGTGGGGCTTTCCAGTCCTTCTCTTCCAGGGCTAAGTGGGCTGCAGCTGGGGCGGCCTCGGCACTGTGAAGAGCCCTCATTCCTAAAACCAGACCACAAACCCTCTGCAGCAGGTTTTCCAGCGTGGGCTCAGCCTTGGGTGCTTGAAACGTGGGAGGTGAGCCTTGAGTACAAGCTGTGCATGAGTGTCCTGGACCTGCCACTGCTACGTGGCTTAAGGCAACAAGTGTATTGTCACAGCTCTGGAGCCCCAAGGTCCAAACTCAAGGTGGCCTCCACAGGGTGGCTTCTCCTTGGCTTTAGATGGCCACCTTCAGGCCTTTCCACATCATCCACCCTCTATGGGTGTCTCTTTGGGTCCACATTTTAAAATAAGGACACCAGTCAATTTAGAGGTCACCCTGCTCCTGCATGACGTTATCTGAACTAGTCACACCTGCAATGAATTTGTCTCCAGATAAGGTCACGTTCCGAGGTCCGGGGATCAGGGCTTCACCACGTGAATGTCAGGGACACAACGTATACCTGTCACAGACTGGGTATAGAGTTTGCTTCCCAGACTGTGATGTGCATGTGCATTACTCGGAGACCTTATTAAGATGGAGATTCTCATTCAGGCGGTCTGGGGCTAGACATGAGCCTGCATTTCTAACCGGAGTCCCAAGATTGAGGATCAGACTATATTTAGGAATTATTGTTGGAGGTATTGTGGTCGGCAAGAAAGTCGTATTTTACAAAGAGATGCAGGTGGACATATTTAAGGCTAAAATGTAGGATGACTATCATTTTCTTTTAAAAACCCCATGAACAATAGGAAATTTGACAAAATGTTACCATAAAATCTGAGTGGTGAGTATAAGAGGATTTGCTTTACTAGTTTGCTTTTCCTTAGAAAATTTGCATAAGAAAAAAATTTAAAAAGCTTTCTATGTGAGTTTAAGGAGCAGTGGGAGCTGAGTACCCCAGATGGACAGACAGGTTAAACGACGGACAGAGTGGGGTGGGGATGCTTGGGAGTTGGGCGTTGGGCTCTTGGGCAGCTCCGAGCTCCCTAATTGGGAACAATAGCTGGATGCATCCTCTCACTCTGTGCCAGCACTCCTTTCTTTTTTTCTTTTTAACAATTGTCACTTCTTTCTGTTTGCCTCGGAGTGAGTTCTAGGAAATGTCAGGAAGGAGGTGAGATTCTGGGGGCTGAACTTCTAAACCAGTGCTGTCCAGGGGGAAGGCAGAGCAATCCTAAATGATCCTAGATTGTCTAGTAGCCACATTTTAAGTGTAAAGAAATGGCAATGTTAATTTTAGTAATTATTTAACCTAATATAGCCAAGATTCTGTTTTAATAAGTCTTATCTATTTGGAAATTATCACAAGGTAGGAGGGAGTTTGTGGTAAGTTGTGAGCTTGGCTCTTGGTTGAGGTGGTGGTTACAAGCATGTACACATGTGATGGAAGGACATGGACTCATACACAGTTGCCCACAAGCCATCTCCTGGTTCTGATACTGTGTAATAGTGTTGCCAGGCAGCTGCGTCTGGGAGGTCTCTCCCTGTGCACCAGGTGAAACTTCAACCTGGATGGGGAAGGGTTCTTGACTCTGAAAGAGAGAATTCTCTACCAGGTTGGAAGAGTGTAGGTAAAGAAGGAGTTCACTAGAGCCAGAGTAGTAATGAAGGGCAGCTGCCTTGCACGCAGGTGAGGGCAGGAAAGTGCAGAGGGAGCAGGAGTTTGCTGATTCTCGGCATAGGGAAGGTCTCCCTCGCCAGCTCCTGAAGCCAGGTCACCTGGCATCTCGTGTCTCTTGGATTTTCACAGCACAGGGACCAGTCCCTACCACCCCAGAATTAGGGGAGCCACGTAGTAGAGGATGGAGAGAGACCATATTCTGTAAACATCCCAATAAAGAGAGATTTTCAGGTAGGCTCCTGCAGCTGCAGGTCCAACCGGGTCACCAAGGCAAAGGGAACTTGCAGGCCCAAATCTGAGCTCTCAGCAGCCCCTCTCTACTTATCAGGAGTAAAGTGGAGACTTGGCAACAGACTGAAATAGGAAAGAAAGATATGTACCACTGGAAAGGCACCGAAAGATGAAACGCAGTTAAGGTGAGCAGTGAAAAAAATATATTTAAAGTTAAGCATTTAAAAGAAGGAATTTGAGCATCCTCAGAGAATATGTGCTGAAAGGCTGGGGCTTCCTTCTTTTCAGCATTTATCAGGAATGTGACAAAGGGCCAGTGGGTGTAGATTGTCAAGTGGTCTAAAGATGCATATCTCTGGTGGGAGACAGGAGAGACAGAGAGATGCTAGGGTCCTTTGAGAGAGAGGGGGTGGCTAGGCTTCTTTGAGAGAGAGAGATGCAAGGCTCCTTTGACAGAGAGATACAGAGAGAGATGCTAGGCTCCTTTGAGTGCTAGAGAAAGAGAGATGCTAGGCTCCTTTGAGAGAGAGAGAGAGAGATGGGGGAGATGATTTGATCCTTGGAGAGAGAGAGAGAGAGACAGATGCTAGGCTCCTTTGAGAGAGAGAGAGAGAGAGAGAGAGAGAGAGAGAGAGAGAGAGAGAAGTGCTTGGCTACTTTGAGAGAGAAAGATATATGCTAGGCTCCTTTGAGAGAAAGTGGAGACTTAGGAGACACAGAGATGCTACGCTCGTTTTAGAAAGGGAGAGACACAGAGAGAGGGATCCTAGCCTCCTTTGAGAGAGAGAGAGAGAGATTGTAGGCTCCTTTGAGAGAGAGAGACAGAGAGACAGAGACAGAGTGAGATGCTCGTATCCTTTGGGAGAGAGAGAGTGATGCTGAGTTACATTGAGAGAAAAAGAGAGACAGACAGACAGAGTTAGATGCTAGGCTCATCTGAGAGAGAGAGGTAGAGAGAGAGTGTGAGATGCTCGACTAAAATGAGATATATACGTATATATATGCTATTCTGCTTAGAGAGAGAGAAAGAGAGAGAGAGAGAGGGAGGCTACGTTCCTTTGATAGAGAGCGAGAGTGAGAGAGACCTGCTAGACTCCCTTGAGTGTAAGAGAGAGAGAGAGTCAGACAGAGAGAGAGATATGCTAGTCTCTACTGAGAGAGAGAGAGAGAGAGAGAGAGAGAGAAGATAGGCTCCTTTGAGACAGAGAGAGGGAGAGAGAGTATAGGCTCATTTGAAAGAGAGAGAGAGACTGTAGGCTTCTTTGAGAGAGACAGTGTGAGACAGAGGGACAGAGAGTGAGGGATGTTATGTTCCTTTGAGAGAAAAAGAGAGAGAAAAAGACAGGGAGATTCTAGGCTCTTAGAGAGAGAGAGATGCTGGGCTTCTTTGAGAGAGATAGAGAGGGAGAGAGAGAGATTCTTGGCTGCAATGAGAGAGAGAGAGATGCTAAGCTCCTTTGAGAGGAAGAGCGTGAGAGAGTGAGAGACAGAGTGAGAGAGTTGCTAGGCTTCTTTGAGAGAGAGAGAGAGAGAGAGAGGGATGCTAGGCACCATTGAGAGAGAGAGAGAGGTATGCTAGGCAACTTTGAGAGAGAGAGAGACTGAGAGAGATAGAGGGAGATGCTAGGCTCCTTTGAGACAGAGAAAGAGAGGGCGAGAGAAATTCTAGTCACCTTTGAGAGAAAGAGAGAGAAATAGAAAGAGAGATGCTAGGCTCCTTTGAGAGAGAGAGAGTGATGCTAGGATTCTTAGAGAGAGAGAGACAGAGAGAAATTCCAGAATCCTTTGAGAGAGAGAGAGAGAGATGCTAGCCTTCTTTGAGAGACAGAGAGAGAGTTGCTATGCTAATTTGAGAGAGAGAGAGGGAGATACTAGGCTCCCTTGAGCGAAAGAGAGATATACAGAGACAGAGATATGCTAGGCTTGTTTGAAAGAGAGACAGAGAGAGATGCTAGGCTCCTTTGAGAGAGAGTGAGAGCTAGAGAGAGAGATTCTAGGCTCCTTTGAGCGAAAGGGAGATATACAGAGACAGAGAGATGCGAGGCTCCTATGAGAGAAAGAGAGAGAGTGAGGGAGAGAATATATGCTCCTGGGAGAGAGAGAGAGACAGAGAGAGAGAGAGAGATGCTTGGCTCCTTTGAGAGGAAGAGAGAAGCTAAGCTTTTTGAGAGAGACAGAGTGAGACAGAGAGAGACGCAAGGCTCCTTTGAGAGAGAGAGAGAGAGAGAGAGAAAGACAGGGATATTCTAGGCTCCTTTGAGAGAGAGAGACGCTGGGCTTCTTTGAGAGAGAGAGAGAGAGAGAGAGAGAGAGAGAGATTGAGAGGTGCTTGGCTACTTTAAGAGAGAAATATATATGCTAGGCTCCTTTGAAAGAAAGTGGAGACTTAGGAAACACAGAAATGCTACGCTCGTTTGAGAAAGGGAGAGACACAGAGAGAGGGATCCTAGCCTCCTTTGAGAGAGAGAGAGATTGTAGGCTCCTTTGAGAGAGAGAGAGAGACAGAGAGACAGAGACAGAGTGAGATGCTCGTATCCTTAGGGAAAGAGAGAGTGATGCTGAGTTACATTGAGAGAAAAAGAGAGACAGACAGACAGAGTTAGATGCTAGCCTCATTTGAGAGAGAGGTAGAGAGAGAGTGTGAGATGCTCGGCTAAAATGAGAGAGATATACATATATGCTATTCTGCTTAGAGAGAGAGAAAGAGAGAGAGAGGGAGGCTAGGTTCCTTCAATAGAGAGCGAGAGTGAGAGAGACCTGCTAGACTCCCTTGAGTGTAAGAGAGAGAGAGAGTCAGACAGAGAGAGAGATATGCTAGTCTCTACTGAGAGAGAGAGAGAGAGAAGATAGGCTCCTTTGAGACAGAGAGAGGGAGAGAAAGTATAGGCTCGTTTGAAAGAGAGAGAGAGACGGTAGGCTTCTTTGAGAGAGACAGTGTGAGACAGAGGGACAGAGAGTGAGAGATGTTATGTTCCTTTGAGAGAAAAAGAGAGAGAGAAAGACAGGGAGATTCTAGGCTCTTAGAGAGAGAGAGAGATGCTGGGCTTCTTTGAGAGAGATAGAGAGAGAGGGAGAGAGAGAGAGATTCTTGGCTGCAATGAGAGAGAGAGAGATGCTAAGCTCCTGCGAGAGAGAGTGAGAGACAGAGTGAGAGAGTTGCTAGGCTTCTTTGAGAGAGAGAGAGAGAGAGAGAGAGAGGGATGCTAGGCACCATTGAGAGAGAGAGAGAGGTATGCTAGGCAACTTTGAGAGAGAGAGAGACTGAGAGAGATAGAGGGAGATGCTAGGCTCCTTTGAGACAGAGAAAGAGAGGGAGAGAGAAATTCTAGTCACCTTTGAGAGAAAGAGAGAGAAATAGAAAGAGAGATGCTAGGCTCCTTTGAGAGAGAGAGAGTGATGCTAGGATTCTTAGAGAGAGAGAGACAGAGAGAAATTCCAGAATCCTTTGAGAGAGAGAGAGAGAGAGAGATGCTAGCCTTCTTTGAGGGAGAGAGAGAGACTGAGAGAGACAGAGAGAGAGTTGCTATGCTAATTTGAGAGAGAGAGAGGGAGATACTAGGCTCCCTTGAGCAAAAGAGAGATATACAGAGACAGAGATATGCTAGGCTTGTTTGAAAGAGAGACAGAGAGAGATGCTAGGCTCCTTTGAGAGAGAGTGAGAGCTAGAGAGAGAGATTCTAGGCTCCTTTGAGCGAAAGGGAGATATACAGAGACAGAGAGATGCGAGGCTCCTATGAGAGAAAGAGAGAGAGTGAGGGAGAGAATATATGCTCCTGGGAGAGAGAGAGAGACAGAGAGAGAGAGAGAGATGCTTGGCTCCTTTGAGAGGAAGAGAGAAGCTAAGCTTTTTGAGAGAGACAGAGTGAGACAGAGAGAGACGCAAGGCTCCTTTGAGAGAGAGAGATGCTGGTCTTCTTTGAGAGAGATAGAGAGGGAGAGGGAGAGATATTCTTGGCTCTGATGAGAGAGAGAGAGACAGAGAGATGTTAAGCTCCTTTGAGAGGAAGAGCGAGAGAGAGAGACAGATTGAGAGAGATGTTATGCTTCTTTGAGAGATAGAGGTATGTTAGGCAACTTTGAGAGAGAGGAGACTGAGAGAGACAGAGGGAGATGCTAGGCAAGTTTGAGACAGAAAGGGAGGGAGAGAGAGATTCTAGTCGCCTTTGAGAGAAAGAGAGAGAAATAGAAAGAGAGATGCTAGGCTCCTTTGAGAGAGAGAGAGAGAGAGTGATGCTAGGATTATTAGAGAGTGAGAGAAAGAGAGAGATGCTAGAATCCTTTGTGAGAGAGAGAGTGATTCTAGGATTCTAAGAGCGAGAGAAAGGGAGAGATGCTAGAATACTTTGAGAGAGAGTGAGAGATGCTAGGCTACTTTGAGAGAGAGAGAGAGCAGAAGAGAATATATGCTCCTGGGAGAGAGAGAGAGAGAGAGAGAGAGAGAGAGAGAGATTGAGATTCTTGGCTACTTTGAGAGAGAAAGATATATGCTAGGCTCCCTTGAGAGAAAGTGGAGACCTAGGAGTCACAGAGATGCTACGCTAGTTTTAGAAAGGGTGAGACACAGAGAGAGGGACCCTAGCCGCCTTTGAGAGAGATATATATATGCTAGGCTCCTTTGAGAGAAAGAGAGAGAGAGAAAGAGAGACGGAGTGAAATGCTCGTCTCCTTAGAGAGGGACAGAGAGAGAGATGCTAAGATACATTGAGAGAAAGAGAGAGACAGAGAGACAGAGTTAGATGCTAGGCTCATTTGAGAGAGAGAGGTAGAGAGAGAATGTGAGATGCTCGGCAAAAATGAGAGAGGGAGATATATATGCTATTCTGCTTAGAGAGATAGAGAGTGAGATTGAGAGAGTGAGGCTAGGCTCCCTTGAGTGTAATAGAGAGAGAGAGACAGACAGAGAGAGAGATATGCTAGGCTCCATTGAGAGAGAGGGAGAAGTTAGGCTCCTTTTAGAGATAGAGAGGGAGAGAGAGTATAGGCTTCTTTGAAAGAGAGAGAGAGAGATGGTAGGCTTCTTTGAGAGAGAGTGTAAGACAGAGGGACCGAGAGTGAGAGAAGTTATGTTCCTTTGAGAGACCAAGAGAGAGAGAAAGAGGGAGATCTCTTATCTCTTCGAGAGAGAGAGAGATGCTGGGCTTCTTTGAGAGAGATAGAGAGAGGGAGAGAGAGAGATTCTTGGATCTGATGAGAGAGAGAGAGACTGAGAGATACTAAGCTCTTTTGAGAGAAGAGCGAGAGAGAGAGAGATTGAGGGAGATATTTGGCTTCTTTGGGAGAGATAGATAGAGGGTTGCTAGGCTCCATTGAGAGAGAGAGAGGAATGCTAGGCATCTTTGAGAGAGAGAGAGAGGGACTGAGAGAGATAGAGGGAGATGCTAGGCTCCTTTGAGACAGAGAAAGAGAGGGAGATAGAGAGAGTCTAGTCGACTTTGAGAGAAAGAGAGCGAGATATGAAGAGAGATGCTAGGCTCCTTTGAGAGAGAGAGAGAGAGTGATGCTATTATTCTTAGAGAGAGAGAGACAGAGAGAAATTCCAGAATCCTTAGAGAGAGTGAGAGAGAGAGATATGCTAGAATTCTTTGAGAGAGAGAGAGACTGAGAGAGACAGAGAGAGAGATGCTAGGCTACTTAGAGAGAGAGAGAGAGATTCTAGGCTCCCTTGACCGAAAGAGAGATATACAGAGACAGAGATATGCTAGGCTTCTTTGAGAGAGAGATAGACAGAGAGAGATGCTAGGTTCCTTTGAGAGAAAAAGAGAGAGATAGAAAGACAGGGAGATTCTAGGCTCCAGGAGAGAGAGAGAGAGGCTCTGCTTCTCTGAGAGAGAGAGAGAGAGAGAGAGAGAGATGCTAGACTCCTTTGAGAGAGAGAGATGCTAGATTCCTTTGAGAGAGAGAGAGAGAGAGAGGGCGAATCTAAGCTCCTTTGAGTGAGAGAGAGAGAGAGAAAGTCTATTACACTTTGAGAGAGAGAGGGAAAGAGAGAGATGCTAGAATCCTTAGAGAGAGAGAGAGATGCTAGGCTTCTTTGAGATAGAGAGTGAGAGCTGCTGGCTCCTTTGAGAGAGAGAGAAAGAGTGAGAAAGATATGCTAGGCTCTTCTGAGAAAGTGACAGCGACACAGACAGAGAGAGATGCTATGCTCCTTGGAGGGGGAGAGAGAAAGGGAGAGAGAGAGATGCTACTCTCCTTTGAGAGAGATATATAGAAAGATAGGGAGAATCTACGCTCCTTCAGACAGAGAGAGAGAGAGAAAGAGAGAAAGACAGATGCTAATCTCCTTTGAGAGAAACAGAGAGAGAGAGAGATGCTAGGCTTCTTCTTAGAGAGAAAGAGAGGGATGCTAGGGTCCTGTGAGAGAGAGAGAGAGAGGGATCCTAGCCTCCTTTTAGAGAGAGAGATTGTAGTCTCCTTTGAGAGAAATATATATACAGAGAGAAATGCTAGGCTCCTTAGAGAGAGAGAGTGTGTGATGCTAGGATTCTTAGAGAGTGACAGAAAGAGAGATGCTAGAATCCTTTGAGAGGGAGTGATTCTAGGATTCTAAGAAAGCAAGAGAAAGAGAGATGCTAGAATGCTTTGAGAGAGAGAGAGAGAGTTGCTAGGCTACATTGAGAGGGGGGGAGAGAATATATGCTCCTGGGAGAGAGAGAGAGAGAGAGAGAGAGAGAGAGAGAGAGAGAGAGAGAGAGAGAGAGAGAGAGAGAGAGATTGAGAGGTGCTTGGCTACTTTGAGAGAGAAAGATATATGCTAGGCTCCTTTGAGAGAAAGTGGAGACTTAGGAGACACAGAGATGCTACGCTCGTTTTAGAAAGGGAGAGACACAGAGAGAGGGATCCTAGCCTCCTTTGAGAGAGAGAGAAAGAGAGACAGAGTGAGATGCTCGTATCCTTAGTTAGAGAGAGAGTGATGCTGAGTTACATTGAGAGAAAAAGAGAGACAGAGAGACAGAGTTAGACGGTAGGCTCATTTGAGAGAGAGAGGTAGAGTGAGAGTGTGAGATGCTCGGCTAAAATGAGAGAGATATACATATATGCTATTCTGCTTAGAGAGAGAGAAAGAGGGGGGGAGGCTAGTTTGTCTCCCTCTCTCTCAAAGGAGACTTGCATCTCTCTTTCTCTCTCTCTCTCTCTCTCTCTCTCTCTCTCCAAGGAGCATATCGCCTCTCCCTCTCTCTCTCTTTATTTAGCCTAGCATCTCTCTCTCTCTTTCTCTCTCTCTCAATGGAGGCTTGCATAACTCTCTCTCTCTCTCAAAGGAGCCTAGCATCTCTGTCTCTCTGTTTCTCTCACTCTCTTTCTATCAAAGGAGCCGAGCATCCCTCTCTGTCTCTCTCCCTCTCTCTCTTTCTCACAGGACCCAAGCATCTCTCTCTCTGTCTCTGTCTCTGTCTCTCTCTCTCTACAAGGTGCATATCTTCTCTCCCTCTCTCTCTCTCTCTCTCAAAGAGGCTAGCATCTCTCTCTCTCTCTCTCTCTCTCTCTCTCTCTCTCTCTCTCTCTCAAAGGACACTAGCATCTCTCTCTTTCTCTCAAAGGAGCCGAGCATCTCTCTCTCTGTCTGTCTGTCTCTCTCTCTCTCTCTCAAGGGGCCTATCATCTCTATCTCTCTGTCTCTCTCTCTCTCTCTCTTTCTCTCAGTGGAGCCTAGCATCTCTCTCTCTCTCTCTTTTTCAAAGGAGCCAAGCGTCTTTCTCTCTCACTGTCTCTCTCTCTCCCTACACGGTGCATATCTTCTCTCCCTCTTTCTTTCTCTCTCTCAAAGATTCCAGCGTCTCTCTCTCTATCTCTCTCTCTCTAAGAGAATAGCATATCTCTCTCTCACTCAAAGGAGCCTAGCATCGCTCTATCTCTCTCTTTCTCTCCAAGGATCATATCATCTCCCCCTTTCACTCTCTCTCTCTCTCATTGGAGCGTAGCCTCTCTCTTTCTCTTACCCTAAAAGAAGCCTAGCATCTCTCTCTGTCTCTCTCTCGCAAAGTAACCTAACATCACTCTCTCAATCTCTCTCAAAGGATTCTAGCATATCTCTCTTTCTCTCTCACTCTAAGAAGACTAGCATCTCTCTCTCTCTCCCTAAAAGGAGCCTAGATTCTCCCTGTTTCTCTATCTCTCTCTCTCTTTCTCTCAAAGAAGCCTAGAATTTCTCTCTCCCCTCTCTCTCAAAGGATCCTAGCCTCTCTCTCTCCCTCTCTCTCTCTCTCAAAGGAGCCTAGCATATCTCTCTCTCTCTTTACTTAGTCTTGCATCCCTCTCTCTCTCTCTCTGTCATTGGAGCCTTGCATAACTCTCTCTCTCTCTCTCTAAGTAGCCTAGCATATCTCTCTCTGTCTCTCTCTCTCTCTTTCTCTCAAAGGAGACTAGCATCTCTCTCTCTCTTTCTCCAAGGAGCCAAGAATCTCTCTCTCTCTCTCTCTCCCTCTCTCCCTCCAGGGTGCATATCTTCTCTCCCACTCTCTCTCCCTCTCTCAAAGAGCCGAGCATCTCCATCTCTCTTTCTCTCAAAGGAGCCTAGCCCCTCTCTCCTCTCTCTCTCTCTCTCTCTCTCTCTCTCTCTCTCTCTCTCTCTCTCTCTCCCCCAAAGATCATATCGTGTCTCCCTCTCTCCCTCACTCTCTGTCTCTCTCTTTCTCAAAGGAGCCTAGCATACATCTGTCTCTCTCTCCACTTTCCTCTGCACTTTCTCTCAAAGGAGCCTAGGATCCCTCTCTCTCTCTCTCTCTCAATGGATTCTAGCATCTCTTTCTCTCTACCACTCTAAGAAGCCTGAAAACTCACTCTCTCGCTCTCAAAGGAGACAAGCATCTCCCTCTCTCTCTCTCACTCTCTCTCTCTCTCAAAGGAGACTAGCATCTCTCTCTCTGTCTCTCCAAGGTGTATATCTTTTCTCCCTCTTTCTCTCTCTCTCAAAGAGCCTATCATCACTCTCTCTCTCTCCCTCATAAAGAGACTAGCTTCTCTATCTCTCTCTCTCTCTCTCTCTCTCAAAGGAGCCTAGCATCTCTCTCCCTGTCTCTCTCTCTCTAAGTAGTCTACCATCTCTCTCTCTCTCTCTCTCTCAAAGGAGCCTAGCATCTCTATCTCTCTCTCTCTCTCAAAGGAGACTAGCATATCTCTCTCTCTCTCTCAAAGGAGACTAGCTTCTCTCTCTCTCTCTCTAAGGAGCCTAGCATCTCTCACCCTGTCTCTCTCTCTCTCTCTCTCCAAGGTGCCTATCTTCTCTCCCTCTTTTTCTCTCTCTCTCAAAGAGCCTAGCATCACTCTCTCTCTCTCTCCAAGAGACTAGCTTCTCTCTCTCTCTCTCAAAGGAGCCAGCTTCTCTCTCCCTGTCTCCCTCTCTAAGGAGTCTAGCATCTCTCTCTTTTTCTCTCTTTCTCTCTCTCTCTCTCCAAGATTCATATCATCTCCCTCTTTCTCTCTCTCTCTCTCAATAGAGCGTAGCCTCTCTCTTTCTCTAGCTCTAAAAGGAGCGTAGCATCTCTCTCTGTCTCTATCTCGCAAAGTAACCTAACATCTCTCTCTCACTCTCTCTCAAAGGATTCTAGCATCTCTCTCTTTCTCTCTCACTCTAAGAAGCCTAGCATCTCTCTGTCTCTGTCCCTCAAAGGAGCCTAGATTCTCACTGTCTATCTCCCTCTCTTTCTCTCAAAGGAGCCTAGAATTTCTCTCTCTCTCCCTCTCTCTCAAAGGAGCCAAGCATCTCTCTCTCTCTCTCTCTCTCTCTCTCTCCAAGAAGCATATCGTCTCTCCCTCTATTTCTCTCTCTCTAAGGAGCCTAGCATACATCTGTCTCTCTACCTCTCCACTTTCTCTCAAAGGAGCCCAGGATCCCTCTCTCACAAAATAGCCTAGCATCTCTCTCTCTCTCTCTCAAAGGATTCTAGCATCTCTCTCTCTCTTTCTCTCTCTCGCTCTAGGAAGCCTAGAATCTCTTTCTCTCTCTCTCAAAGGAGCCTTGCCTCTCTCTTTCTCTGTATCTCTCTTTCTCCTAAAGGAGCCTAGCATCTCTCTCTCTCTCTCTCTCTCTCTCTCTCTCTCTCTCTCTCTCTCTCTCTCTCTCTCTCAAAGGAGCCTAGCATCTCTCTCTCTGTCTCTCTCTCTGTTTCTCAACAGTGCTTATCATCTCTCTCTCTCAATGGAGCCAAGCATCTCTCTCTCTCTCCCTCTCTCTCAAAGGAGCCTAGCATCTCTCTCTGTCTCTCTCTCTCTGTCTCTCAACCGTGCTTATCATCTCTCTCTCAATGGAGCCAAGCATCTCTCTCTCTCTCTCTCAAAGGAGCCTAGCATCTCTCTCTGTCTCTCTCTCTCTGTCTCTCAACCGTGCTTATCATCTCTCTCTCAATGGAGCCAGCCAAGCATATATATATATATATATATCTCCAAGGAGAATATCATCTCTCCCTCTCTCTCTCTCTCTCTCGAAGGAGCCTTGGATCCCTCTCTCTCTTAGGAGCCTAGGATACATCTCTCTATCTCTCCACTTTCTCTCAAAGGAGCCTAGGATCCCTCTCTCTCTGTCTCTCTCCCTCAAAAGAGCCTAGCGTCTCTCATTCTCTCTCCCTATGAACAGATTCTAGCATCTCTCTCTTTCTCTCTCTCACTCTAGGAATCCTAGAATCTCTCTCTCTCTCTCTCAAAGGAGGCTTGCATCTCTTTCTCTCTATCTCTCTATCTTTCTCTTAAAGAAGCCTGGCATTACTCTCTCTTTCGAAAAGGAGCCAAGGATACAAGGCACGGAAGATGGCGGCGTGAGTAGAGCAGTGGAAATCTTCTCCCAAAACCACATATATCTATGAAAATATAACAAACACAACCCTTCCTAGAATAAAGACCAGAGGACACAGGCCAATATCCAGACCACATCCGCACCTGAGAGAAAACAGCGCCTCGCGAAGGGGGTAAGATACAAGCCCCGGCCCGGGGGGAGCCGAGCGCCCATCCCCCCAGCTCCCGGCGGGAGAAGAGCAGGCAGAGCGGGAGGGAGACGGAGCCCAGGGCTGCCGAGCACCCAGCCCCCGCCATCCGGGCCAGAGTGCAGACACAGTGCGTGCCCAGGGGGCCCTGGATACTGGAAAAGCAGGGCAGCAAGAACAGTGAGCGGGTACCGGAGGACTGGCGCTGGAGGACACCAGAAAAACGCTCGACCATTTTTTTTTTTTTTGCTCTTTTGTTCTGGCGAGCGCTTTTTGGAAGTCTTAAAGGAATAGGGCCCCTAATACTAGGGAAACAGGGCAGCAAGACTGGTGAGCAGATGCCTGAGGCTGGCGCCGGAGAATAAAGGAAAATGAGCGGCCACTTTTTTTTTTTAATTTAATTTTTGTGTGTGTGTGTGTGGTTGTTTTGTTTTGGCAGGTGCTTTATGAAAGTCTTAAAGGGGCAGGGCGGGACACTTAATCAAGAGGTAGGGAATCCGGGGATCTCTAGGCACCCTAACCCCTGGGCTGCAGTGAGCAGGGAGGCCCCTTATGGAGATAAATAGCCTCCAGGCCGCTCCCCCTCCAACGCGACTCCACCATTTTGGAGCAGCTGCCCGAGCCAGGCCACGCCCACAGCAACAGCCGAGATAAACTCCATAGCAGCCGGGCAGGAAGCAGAAACCCTGTCTGCGCGCAGCTGCCCAGCAGAAGCCACTAGAGGTCGCTGTTCTCCCAGGAGAGGAGGGCCACAAACCAACAAGAAGGGAAGTCCTTCCAGCCGTCACTCGTCCCAGCTCTGCAGACTATTCCTATCACCATGAAAAGGCAAAGCTACAGGCAGACAAAGATCACAGAGACAACACCAGAGAAGGAGACAGACCTAACCAGTCTTCCTGACAAAGAATTCAAAATAAGAATCATAAACATGCTGACAGAGATGCAGAGAAATACGCAAGAGAAATGGGATGAAGTCCAGAGGGAGATCACAGATGCCAGAAAGGAAATCGCAGAAATGAAACAAACTCTGGAAGGGTTTATAAGCAGAATGGATAGGATGCAAGAGGCCATTGATGGAATAGAAACCAGAGAACAGGAACGCATAGAAGCTGACATAGAGAGAGATAAAAGGATCTCCAGGAATGAAACAATGTTAAGAGAACTGTGTGACCAATCCAAAAGGAACAATATCTGTATTATAGGGGTTAAAGAAGAAGAAGAGAGAGGAAAAGAGATGGAAAGTATCTAAGAAGAAATAATTGCTGAAAACTTCCCCAAACTGGGGGAGGAAATAATCGAACAGACCACGGAAATACACAGAACCCCCAACAGAAAGGATCCAAGGAGGACAACACCAAGACACATAATAAATAAAATGGCAAAGATCAAGGACAAAGAAAGAGTTTTAAAGGCAGCTAGAGAGAAAAAGGTCACCTATAAAGGGAAACCCATCAGGCTAACATCAGACCTCTCAACAGAAACCCTATAGGCCAGAAGAGAATGGCATGATATATTTAATACAATGAAACAGAAGGGCCTTGAACCAAGGATACTGTATCCAGCACGACTATCATTCAAATATGACGGTGGGATTAAACAATTCCCAGACAAACAAAAGCTGAGGGAATTTGCTTTCCACAAACCACCTCTACAGAACATCTTACAGGGACTGCTCTAGATGGGAGCACTCCTAGAAAGAGCACAGCACAAAACACCCAACATATGAAGAATCAAGGAGGAGGAACAAGAAGGGAGAGAAGAAAAGAATCTCCAGACAGTGTATATAACAGCTCAATAAGCGAGCTAAGTTAGGCAGTAAGATACTAAAGAGGCTAACCTTGAACCTTCGGTAACCACGAATTGAAAGCCTGCAATGGCAATAAGTACATATCTTTCAATAGTCACCCTAAATGTTAATGGGCTGAATGCACCAATCAAAAGACATAGAATAACAGAATGGATAAAAAAGCAAGACCCATCTATATGCTGCTTACAAGAAACTCACCTCAAACCCAAAGACATGTACAGACTAAAAGTCAAGGGATGGAAAAACATATTTCAAGCAAACAACAGTGAGAAGAAAGCAGGGGTTGCAGTACTAATATCAGACAAAATAGACTTCAAAACAAAGAAAGTAACAAGAGATAAAGAAGGACACTACATAATGATAAAGGGCTCAGTCCAACAAGAGGATATAACCATTCTAAATATATATGCACCCAACACAGGAGCACCAGCATATGTGAAACAAACACTAACAGAACTAAAGGGGGAAATAGACTGCAATGCATTCATTCTAGGAGACTTCAACACACCACTCACTTCAAAGGATAGATCCACTGGGCAGAAAATAAGTAAGGACATGGAAGCACTGAACAACACAGTAGAGCAGATGGACCTAATAGACATCTATAGAATTCTACATCCAAAAGCAACAGGATATACATTCTTCTCAAGTGCACATGGAACATTCTCCAGAATAGACCCCACCAAAAAAGAAAACTACAGACCAATATCCCTGATGAACGTAGATGCAAAAATACTCAACAAAATATTAGAAAACCAAATTCAAAAATACATCAAAAGGATCATACACCATGACCAAGTGGGATTCATCCTAGGGATGCAAGGATGGTACAACATTTGAAAGTCCATCAACATCATCCACCACATCAACAAAAAGAAAGAAAAAAACCACAGGATCATCTCCATAGATGCTGAAAAAGCATTTAACAAAGTTCAACATCCATTCATGATAAAAAAAACTCTCAGCAAAATGGGAATAGAGGGCAAGTACCTCAACATAATAAAGGCCATCTATGATAAACCCACAGCCAACATTATATTGAACAGCGAGAAGCTGAAAGCATTTCCTCTGAGATCGGGAACTAGACAGGGATGCCCACTCTCTCCACTGTTATTTAACATAGTACTGGAGGTCCTAGCCACGGCAATCAGACAAAACAAAGAAATACAAGGAATCCAGATTGGTAAAGAAGAAGTTAAACTGTCACTATTTGCAGATGACATGATACTGTACATAAAAAACCCTAAAGACTCCACCCCAAAACTACTAGAACTGATATCGGAATACAGCAAAGTTGCAGGATACAAAATCAACACACAGAAATCTGTGGCTTTCCTATACACTAACAATGAACCAACAGAAAGAGAAATCAGGAAAACAACTCCATTCACAATTGCATCAAAAAAAATAAAATACCTAGGAATAAACCTAACCAAGGAAATGAAAGACTTATACTCTGAAAACTACAAGTCACTCTTAAGAGAAATTAAAGGGGACACCAACAGACAGAAACTCATCCAATGCTCGTGGCTAGGAAGAATTAATATCGCCAAAATGGCCATCCTGCCCAAAGCAATATACAGATTTGATGCAATCCCTATGAAACTACCAGCAACATTCTTCAATGAACTGGAACAAATAGTTCTAAAATTCATATGGAAACACCAAAGACCCCAAATAGCCAAAGCAATCCTGAGAAAGAAGAATAAAGTAGGGGGGATCTCACTCCCCAACTTCAAGCTCTACTATAAAGCCATAGTAATCAAGACAATTTGGTACTGGCACAAGAGCAGAGCCACAGACCAATGGAACAGACTAGAGAATCCAGACATTAACCCAGACATATATGGTCAATTAATATTTGATAAAGGAGCCATGGACATACAATGGTGAAATGACAGTCTCTTCAACAGGTGGTGCTGGCAAAACTGGACAGCTACATGTAGGAGAATGAAACTGGACCATTGTCTAACCCCATATACAAAAGTAAACTCCAAATGGATCAAAGACCTGAATGTAAGTCATGAAACCATTAAACTCTTGGAAGAAAACATAGGCAAAAACCTCTTAGACATAAACATGAGTGACCTCTTCTTGAACATATCTCCCCAGGCAAGGAAAACAACAGCAAAAATGAGTAAGTGGGACTATATTAAGCTGAAAAGCTTCTGTACAGCAAAAGACACCATCAATAGAACAAAAAGGATCCCTACAGTATGGGAGAATATATTTGAAAATGACACATCCGATAAAGGCTTGATGTCCAGAATATATAAAGAGCTCACATGCCTCAACAAACAAAAAACAAATAACCCAATTAAAAAATGGGCAGAGGAACTGAACAGACAGTTCTCCAAAAAAGAAATACAGATGGCCAACAGACACATGAAAAGATGCTCCACATCACTAATTATCAGAGAAATGCAAATTAAAACTACAATGAGGTATCACCTCACACCAGTAAGGATGGCTGCCATCCAAAAGACAAACAACAACAAATGTTGGCGAGGCTGTGGTGAAAGGGGAACCCTCCTACACTGCTGGTGGGAATGTTAGTTCAACCATTGTGGAAAGCAGTATGGAGGTACATCAAAATGCTCAAAACAGACTTACCATTTGACCCAGGAATTCCACTCCTAGGAATTTACCCTAAGAATGCAGCAATCAAGTATGAGAAAGATCAGTGCACCCCTATGTTTATCGCAGCACTATTTACAATAGCCAAGAATTGGAAGCAACCTAAATGTCCATCAATAGATGAATGGATAAAGAAGATGTGGTACATATACACAATGGAATACTACTCAGCCATAAGAAAAGGGCAAATCCTACCATTTGCAGCAACATGGATGGAGCTGGAGGGTATTATGCTCAGTGAAACAAGCCAAGCAGAGAAAGAGAAATACCAAATGATTTCACTCATCTGTGGAGTATAAGAACAAAGGAAAAACTGAAGGAACAAAACAGTAGCAGAATCACAGAACTCAAGAATGGACTAACAGGTACCAAAGGGAAAGGGACTGGGGAGGATGGGTGGGTAGGGAGGGATAAGGGGGGGAGAAGTGGGGGGGGTATTAAGATTAGCATGCATGGGGGGGTGGGAGAAAGGGGAGGGCTGTACAACACAGAGAAGGCAAGTAGTGATTCTACAACATTTTGCTATGCTGATGGACAGTGACTGTAAAGGGGTTTATAGGTGAGACCTGATACAGGGGAGAGCCTAGTAAACATAATATTTGTCATGTAAGTGTAGATTAGTGATACCAAAAACAAAACAAAACAAAACAAACAAACAAAAAAAAAAGGACTGTTCCTGTGTGGTAACCTCCAATGAGTTCTACACAAGGGTATAAAGGGCATATACAAGTGTAGGCAAAGTGTCTGTTTGCGTTTATACAGAAATCAAAGCCTAATTGGGCTACCCTGAAAATGAACTAAGATACGATATGAAAGAGAACTTCCAACATCAGCACTCTCTGGAAGACTCATGCCAGAAGATGATCATCAAAAAACCCCAACAAAGATCCACGCACTGCTACAGCTGTAGATGCACTCATCCCACCAGCTCCTGGACTTGCCATGGGAATGAAGGAGATATCTAAGCTGGCCTGTGCATACAGTGAAAAAACAAATTTGACTGATTCTATACTGTTGGAACTCAACCAAGAATTAGGAGAAGTGCAAATTGTAGCGCTCCAAAATCTTACAACTACAGACTATTTACTGTTAAAAGAACATAAGGGATGTGAACATTCCCCAGGAATGGGTTGTTTTAATTTGTCTGATTTCTCTCAGACTGTTCAAGTTCAGTTGGACAATATCCACCATATCATAGATAAGTTTTCACAAATGCCTAAGGTGCCTAACTGGTTTTCTTGGTTTCACTGGAGATGGCTGGTAATTACTGGTATGCTTTGGTTATGTAACTATACTCCTATTATGTTAATGTGTGTGCACAATTTAGGTAGTAGCTTAAAACCTATACATGCTGAAGTTACTCTACAAGAAGATATGTCAAAGAAATAATCAATCTTCCCTTGTTTTCTTCCGCCTGCTACTTCTATAGCTTTTCTTCTTCCTTCCTAATTACAACTCTTAAATAGAATTCGTGCCTCATATCAAATTTACTGATTATCATAATTCTTCCAAGTGGTAAAGACACCTCAAGACAAATGCTGGGCATAGAAGCCACAGGACATAAATATGCAAAGAAGTAAAAAGCTAACCATTTCAAACAATAAGGCTTCCCTCTCACTTACCAACTTTACATTTCCCTGTATGGCCCCGGAAGATGACTGGTTAGCCAGAGACGGGTAAGATTCCTCAAGGGAGGAACAACCTAAGACAGGCACTGTCGCAGGGGGGTCATCAGGTGAGAAATTGGGGATCAACAGAGGTGAGACTTAGA